>NW_008339910.1:112624-121945 GCF_000622305.1 Nannospalax galili | reverse complement strand
AGAAGAAGAAGAAGAAGAAGAAGAAGAAGAAGAAGAAGAAGAAGAAGAAGAAGAAGAAGAAGAAATGTTTGCTTTTCTATGACATGATTCCTGAATATTTCAGATAAAACCAGAGAAATACCAGTAGGACTTTTTGTATTTTGTTGTGTTATGTGACCTACACTGAACCAAGGGGGTTCTTCCCTGGACCTGAAAACTTTGTAGGTGGGAGAAGCAGGTGCTATGAGGTAGCTTTGTTCTACCAAGAACTCTCACAAGACAAGAAATCAACTGCAGACTGAGAGAAGGAAGGACTTGCAGAGTCAGTAGCACAGGTGGCACCCTAACAGCTTCTCAGCCTTGGTTTCCTGTCTTGTGGGCTCTGTCTCTTTCTTGCCCTTACATTGCATGAGGTGCTCTATAACATTGCAATAAATCTCTCCTTTCTACCCTCTGGAGATGAGAGTTCATACTGGATTTACTCAAACCAAAGAATCTTTTTAAACAATATTTTATGTATATGAGCATATTGTCTGTATGTATATAAGTGCACCCATGTT
Source organism: Nannospalax galili (assembly GCF_000622305.1). Lineage (NCBI taxonomy): Eukaryota > Metazoa > Chordata > Mammalia > Rodentia > Spalacidae > Nannospalax > Nannospalax galili. The sequence goes on along the minus strand of NW_008339910.1, from coordinate 121,406 downwards.
GAACAATGCTCATGGAGGTCAGAAGAGAACATTGGATCCCCTGGAACTGAAGTTACAGATGGTTGTTAGCTGCCATGTGGGTGCTGAGAACCAAACCCAGGTCCTCTGCTAAGAGCAGCCACTGTTCCTAACCAGAGTCATGGCTCCAGTCTCAAACCAGGCTCTTGGCAAATTGTCATGCTCTCCAAAGGCCAAACGATATATGATTTTGAAAGGAAAATATTTGAAAAGAGGATACCTGGTTCCTCTACATCTCTGCTCTTCTTGGATAACTCAAGTATCACTTCTGTTCTTTCATTTCTATTCAGTGTATTTATTAATTGTATTCAGGTTTTATCAATTATGTCTCCATCCTTCTGTCACCTTTTATACTTTCTCTTTCTACTTCCCTTATTTTTATAGTTTTTTTGACATTTTCCATTTTCCTCATCTGTTGTGTTTTTGTTGGGCATATGTAATTTCTCGTAATTCATCTTTCACATTTGAGATTTTTTAAAAAGAATTATTTTTATTTATGTGTTTGAGTGTCTATGTGAGTGTATGCCCATGGAGGCCAGAAGAGGGTAGTAGATTCCCTGTAGTTGGACTTACAGGCAGTTGTGGGCCACCTGACATGGATGCTGGGGACTGAACTCTAGTCCTCTGGAAGAGCAGGAAGCACTCTTAATTACTAAGCTGTCTCTCTAGCTCCTGACTTTGAGATCTTAAGAGCAAAGGGGAAGGACTTCACTTGATCAGGCCATCTAAATCTATCAGCCTTCTATAGATGGCCTTTTTTATTTCCCATTCAAGTAGTTCTGAGATGACAATGCCATCACTGGCCTAGGGTGAACAATTAGAAGGCTATACCAAGAGTCAGTTCTGCTATGAGCATGGGATACTTAGCAGATGGACCTATTGTAACTCATCTAGGAAAGTACTTCAGAATGTCGTTCCCCAACTGCATTCCTCCCTCACCAGGACTTGGAATCGCTGAGGTGTATAAATGCATCATCAGTGATCTTTAGCTATAATATCATGAAGATTCTTCCTATCTTCAAATCATTTACTTCCAATTCTTGATGATCACTCCAAGGCAAATGGTTGTCCATAAATTAGGTTTACTGTCTTAGTAGGGGCCTTAAGAAATTTATGTTGAGAATCTGGGAGCAGTGACAGTGAGGAAGGAAACAGGAGGTTACTTGATGTCTACTTTTGATTTGGTCTCAGGTGCTATCCTGGAAGCTATGATACTGAGTTTGCCGCCTTCCAGGGTGTTCAAACTCTACAGAACTTTGGCCTAGTCAGAAATTCTTGGATGTTCACAGGGGCTTGAAAACAAATGTAGTTCTAGGAATAACTCGGGTTGCCAGGTGAACACACAAACCGTCCATCTCAGGTACATCTTTAAGCAGTTATAGGTTGGTATTTGGCACCATGCTAAGAAAGGTAAAATACTAAATTTACTCCTCACATGGAATGTTTGAGGTGTGACATTGTTATTTCTCATAAGGATGAGGAATCAATCTAAAGTTTTAACCTGGTTTGAATGCCTGAGGATGCACCAGTAAGAGAAGTGGACTTAAACTCCGTACTTGGCATTTCCACAATGCATAATGTTGACCACGATGGCATGCTGCCTCTTGAGGTAGACTACATAAAAGCAATCATTAATGGTCCTGCATTAAAAACATAATCAGAAAGCATTCTGTATTTGCCATTTTGATTGGCGAGCCACGCTTTCAGATCCTGAGGTAAACTTTTACCTCTTTCTTGAACTTCAAATGTCATTCAAATTTCCAAATTGATAGGATGCTAAGGATCTTGCATTTTGTGTTTTGACAACTTATTTCAGGGTTTTTCCCCCCTGCCAAGAAAGAACATAATATTCATGAGGAGGCCTAGAGTCTGGCACTTAACAGCAAGCCAGTCAATAATTCCCTCATTCTTCATGGCATTGATGACCAATGGTGCATTAACACCATTGCTGTTAAGAAAGGTTCACTAGAAAATAAAAGTATTGTTCTTACTTTCCATTCAGTAAATTCCACCCTACCTGTGAGGCCTTGGAGTTTCTTTATCAAATAGCACCATTTCCCTTGATAGTGTAGTATTACTGATTGAAATATTCCTAGGGTTTTGTGTTCATGTTTGTGCACATAGGTACACGTGTACACACATACATGTAGAGGCAGCCAGAGGTCAAAATCAAGTGTCTTCCTCTAGGGTTTGCTATCTTTAAAAAATTAAAAAAAAATTATCTTAGGAAGTTTTTTGCCTGCATGTATGTAAGTGCACCACATGCATGGGATGCCCAGAGGCCAGAAGCCATGTAGGTGCTGAAGATTGAACTCAGGTCCTCTGGAAGAGTAGCTGGTACTTTTAACTGCTGAGCCATCTCTTCAGCCCCCATTGCTATCTTTTTTTTTTTTTTAAGATTTAATTTTTGTGGGTCTGTGTGAATGCTGCCACGTTTGTATGTAAGAGTGCCCGTGGAAGCCAGAACGGAGTATCAGATCCTCTGGAGGTGGAGTTACAGGTGGTTGTGAGTTGCTGGATATGGGTGCTGAGAACTAATTCTGGTCCTCTGCAAGAGCAGTATGTGTTCTTAACCACCAAGCCATCTCTTCAGCCTGTTTTTTTTTTTTTTTAAGATTTATTTAGTGACTATTTGATTTTTTGAGACAGCATCTTTCACTGAAAATGGAGCTCATCGACTTGGCTAGGCTGGCTAGCCAGAGCTCAGAGGTCCTTGTCTTCATGTACCCAGTACTGTGACCACAGATATGTGCCATGTCTTCATACCTGCGCAGCAAGCACTTGACTGAGCCATCTTCCCAGCCTGAAATATTCCTAGTTTTAAAAAAATGTTCCTTTATGCCAGGTACATTTTGTTAATTAACCTATGGTTTCTTATCTAATCAATTTGGTTATACAGAATGCTTCTTAAAAAATTTGAGCTGGCATTTTCATTATTGCATTAGAAATGGACCATATCACACATAAAGAATATTTTTAAATTTTATGTGTATGAGTGTAATGCCTGCAGGTGTGTAAGTGCATCCATGTTGTGCAATGCCCGAGGACAGGTTTTGGATCCCCTGGAACTGGAGTTAGGGACTGTTGTTAGCCTCCCTGTGGGTGCTGGGATTAGAACCTGGGTCTTCTGCAAAAACAGCCAGTGGTCTTAACCTCTGAGCCATCTCTCCACCCCCATAAAGAATCTTTAATTAGAAAGCATTGCCCTGTCGTTGATTTCCTCTGATGCAAGTTTGATGGACCTACCTTAACATATGCTAGTTGACGGAATTGATTTTGCTCAGCTGATTTGAAGATCACTCTAAATGAGCAGAGTGTGGTCTGGCTCTTGGTGGTTAGTGTCTTTCTGACCCTAGCTGCCAATCTGTAAATCTACATGCATTCACAAGAGAGGAGACACAGACATCATCACTGTAAATATATTTTGGGTAAAAAAAAAAAAAAAGCCAGTGTATTATGTATTATTATATTTAGTTGACAGTGTCAACATCTCCTTACCAGAAGTTCTTTGGGGGAAGACTGAATTAAAAAGAAAATATCATTTAAATAATTCCCCTTTAGAAGACACACAGAGAAGGGATGGAAGCAGACACAGTGTGAAAAGATCAATTTTGAAATGATTTCTTTCAGTTACCTTCTTGCGGGGGGTGAGGTATTTCTTGGCTCATACAGAAATAGACATTTGATTATGAAAACTGAGGGAAAGTCTGGAACAAGATAATCTTTGCTCAGAAAGTAACAACCCAAGACTGTGTTATCTTGGTTCATTACAGACAATAAAACACTGCCAATTCATACAACTTTGTATTTTTTATAAAAGATAAATCAGATGATTCTTAGCCTTTATGGCATTACTTGTTTAAGAAAATGAAAATCTGCCCCCTAGGTTTTAGACTTTCTCATTTTAGTTCCTGAGAAGCTAAAAGTCTGGGCATGGATAGACTATTTGAAAGAATATCCTTGGACTTTTTACAGTGTTCTTCATTACAGATTGTGTTCACTCAACAATAACTTGCACTAGGCACTCAGGAACTGTTTCCTTGGTTCCTGTTTCTCAAGTGATTCAGTTGACATAATTTCTCCTGTTTATTTGCTCTGAACTGTTACACATCTCTACTAGTACCAATGGCCAAGCAAGTTTTCTATTCAAGAACAGTATGTGTACCACCCCAACACACACACACACACACGCATGCACGCACGCACACACACACACACAGAGGAGGCTACCTGGTAACAGCAAGTGTTTTCCTGAGCCTTTAGTGTTTCTTTTTCAAATTTTTCTACCCTCTGATAAATTTCTTGAACTCAGACCAATTTATAATCATGTGATATTACCTTTTAAAACACCAAGTAAAGATTCACCAAAGTTTCCCAAGACAGAAAATCCTGCCCTCAACATCCCTCCGGCAGGACTAGTTGTTGCACTCCAGACGGCCTTCAAAAGAACCAGAGTGCAGCTTGTTTACCTTCAAGGGAAGAAAACTACTTATTAAAGAGAGACTTTTGGGACAATACCAGTGGGCCAATCTCACAGAGGCTGCTTTATTTGTAATTTCTTAAAGTTTATAAAGGAAAAACTACAGTAGCAGTAAAATGAGTTAGTGGGCAAGTAGCACAACTTCTCGGTAACTTAGAGATTTTGTTAACTTCCCTTATTCCCTTTCTTCTGCAGCTGTTGCTCAGCTCTTCCAGCAGGTGTCACTATAATCACAGAACAAACATTCCACAGCATGGTCTGTAACTTTATTTTTCTAGCATAATAATTTAAGTATTTACATGCTGCACACTCACTGTTTTACACACTTACTCATTCATATACCTATGAACCACATCGAAAGGTTTCTTTGTAAAGACTTGACACAATGTAGGGGGTTTCCAAGCACAGTCAAGAGGACAAAAAATTGAGTTTTTGAGACTGCCATGTGGAGCATCTGTGAAAACCAGTGTTCCCCCAACCCCCATCCCTAAGTTTTAAGCTTTCCCAAGAGATCTGTGAACAGCTACAGCCTATTCGTGTGTTGGTATGGCCTGAAAGTCTCCTGGTTAAGGACCGCATGAAACAAGTGCGAGCAGCATGCTCCCTAGAAACCCCAAAGAAAACAAACCTGGCCCTTCTCTAGAAAAATCCTTCTACAAGTTCTCTGTGGGGACTATAAAGGTTGTACAGGGACACTGGTTCTGGGGGAGAATAACCCACATACTATTATTACTAGTACTACTGATGTAGCATACTCCTTAAGCATTCTTTCCAGCTAAACAATACAGCAAAACAACCAAATTTTCTTTTCCCAACTATTAGTAGAGGTGGTGGCTTTATTCTCCCGGAAAAGGACAAAGATATCAATCATACACACTCTAAACCCAGACACTGTAGAAACTTCTATTGCTTTTACTTTACCTTTATCTATTTGCACAAAAATAGTGGTTAAAAGTATTCAATATTTTCCCTCCCTTGTTCTACTCAATCGCAAGTTACTAGTTAATAGCTTCTTAACTTGGCACATGGCTCCATAGGTGAACAAAAGTGGCCATGGTTCAGAGCTCAAAGAAGGTCAGTCCTAGTCTAGCTTCCTTAAAGGACTTTAAAGAACCTTCTTTTAAAGAGCAACGTAACTCTCTAGATTTGAACTTTTAAGAATAGAAAGCAGGATGCCTTCATTATTTTTTCCCAAGCCATCTAAGAGTTTGCCAGCTCTAAGATGAGCTCACCATCCCACTGTGACTGGATGATGTATCACTTTACTAAGAAACAGAATTTCACACAATGATATCCTCTTTTGCTGTCAGCCTGGGCCTCTGCCAATGTCACTGGCCAATAGGACATAGCAAAAGACACGACCTAGCAAACCCAGACTAAGCATCACCTGGGCTTAAATTACTACAAATGTTTCAAGTTCATATCTTTTGCTTGAATTTATGTAAACCTTAAATATTAAAACACAAGTTGTATCACTTCTTGGAACCAAACATTTACATTTAGATATAACAATATAAGTCTCCCTATTCACGAGTTAACTTTGTTACTCTTGCTGCCTTTATTTCCCTTTTGCAATTGGTGCCAGAAATGGGATGGAATAGGCAAAGAGAGATCATTTTACTTTACAGGAACTTCGCTAAGTGACAGGAGCAACTGTCCAATAAATACTCAACTACAGGTGTTAAAGAGGGGAAGAACTGAAAGGACAAGAGATTACTTGGGCAGTGTGACGCTTAATTATCAGGACTAAATAGCATACACAGTTAAGTGCATAATAATACATGCCAAGGAAGAGTTTCTGTCTTTAAGGCCCTATTCCATCTCATTATGCACACAATCAAGGATTAGGATCAAGGAGTGGAAGATAAGGAAGAACAGAGGGCTTTGGGATGGGATCTGGGCCTCCATGTCAGAGAAGACTGAATGCAGCCAGTCTTTGGAACCCTGAGGTAAGGTTGAGACACTGGGTGGAGCCAGACAGTGGTGTTTAGGGGCCCAAACAGTCAAGGAGGAGAAAAGTAAGAACATGGACTTCCACAAATTACAGAGGAAGAGCAAGGCATGATTACTACTAAGTTTATCATTTTGCTTTGTTTAATGAAGAACAGAATTAAAAGAGGGGACTCTACAATTTAAATGAGAGCATAGGATGAGGAAAAGTCTGAGCTACTGAGTTCTACCAAGAAGCCTGGAATTCATCTTTGAAATGGGCATCACTAGCCCCACTGTACTCATAGAAACAGCAGCTTCAGAAGGTCAATTTAATGTACCATATGTGCTCAAATGTCACCATTAAAATAGAGTAACAAGAATGGCAGTAATACTGTCCCCAACATTCTGAAAAAGTGGCAGCTGTTAGAGGGCTTTTTAGTGAGATCAGTGTTTAAGAGTGTCAAAAGTACTAAGAAGGGAGGAGGGAACTATCTCCCCAAACTGGGCGAGGACAGAAGGGATAAGGACACACTTCAAAGGAAGCAGCTCCACCAGGAAGTGGCCAGTGACAACTGTGCACCTTGGCAAGTCAGTAGCAATGGGAGTGCAGAAGGGAACAGCCACAGTGGCTGGAGACAACGGTTACCTTCAAAGGAATGCTGTAGATGGTGTCTGTGTATACACACTGTACATACTAACCAGGTACACACATAAATATTTAATATATAAAAAATAAAGTGCTTTCTAAGAGGTCCCTAAGCAGGGACATTATAAAACATTTCACAAAACTGCAAAAAACAAAACAAAACAAAACAAAAACAATCAAAGAACATTATATCCAACATATGTGAAAACAGCGAAACACAGTATGTACAATCTCATGGTGTCCCAGGACAAACATCCTGTCATATACATGGTATATACATATATACTCTTTCACTCAATATATTATGACAATATATACTTTAAAATTTGTTACAGACAACAAACAAAACATAACAAATGAAACAAAAAACAACCCCTACAAAAGCACAGTAAGAATCAAGCATGTGAATCCAAGATGGACAGACCAATGGCTGCCTCTGTGAGGGGCCCCACTGCTGCTGTTGGGGAAGATGTGCCATCTTTCCTTCCTGGGGTGCAGCGCCTCCACATCCTCCAAGGCACTGTGGGCTGCTGCGGTAAAGTTGGCATCACCAGTGGTGAGCAGGTCGAAGACACAAGATTGGAAATAGATGTCCTTCACTGGCATCTTCTCATGGCATTGGGTGCTGGCAGTCTCCAGTGTATAGCCAGGCCAGGCCTGCACTGAGGAGGTGTGAGGCAAGCTGTGCCCCAGGATGGCAGACACCTGGCCCTGCCCATCATCAATGCATTCGCTCATGGGGCAGCCGTTCACGCACAGCTGCAAGTCCTGGCTTTCCTCATAGGACATGGCTAGGTCTTCAGGCATTCGGATGGCAAGGGTCAGGTAGCGACCCAGCTGTCGCACAAACACTGTGGTGCCTATGTAGCGGGCATGCATCTCCACATAGCGGCCACTCTCTCTCTCCACGATACGTAGGCTCTTGACATCACCATCCCCACCACTGGTGGTGCCATCCACAAAGGCGGCTGGTAGGTCATCTGTCACAGCTTGGTATACCTTCTGATCCGTACACTCGTGGTGTGCTTTGAAGATGATAGTGATCTGTGGGATGGAACATGCACAAATTGAATATGATGGAAAGGGAGCCAAACAACCTACCACTCACTCCACAGCAGGAGTTCCCTACCACTTTGGAACTGAATCTCCAAACTCAAGTTTTCCTCCCATTACTTGGAATTAAAGTTAACATACAACTACTTTCCTAAGAGAATAGTACCACAGTTGGCAAACAGTCTATTTTTATTGATGATTTATTTCTGTCTCCTTCCAAAAATGATGGAGGCATAGCACAGCTAGAGAGGGAGAAGGTTCCTTTCTAAGTTATAGAGAAACCATAAGGGGCTTACTTAACAATATATCGAAGAGAATTCCTGCTTTCTAAAAAGATCCTGCATCAGACTATGCATATTCTGTGACTCATCACTACAAACTTAATATACTGAGATGAAACAGGTTTCTTGTGAGGGGGAGGAGCAGCCAGCAACAACAGCTACCAATCATGTCCCTCAAGAGAGATTTCTCTAAATCCCTTAATCAAATGTTTCATATCACTGGTTAATCCCTATGACAGGGAATCATTTGGCAAGCATAGCTCTCAAGCACTGGAAGAAACGACATGCCCCAAACCTGGTTACAGCAAATGTTGTCTACAAACAGCACCAAGGGCCTTTGACTCCTCACAATTTCCCAGCCAGCTCTTAATT
>NW_008339910.1:86161-112569 GCF_000622305.1 Nannospalax galili | reverse complement strand
AGGAGAGGAGAGAGAGTGAATGAGAGAATTCAGTGATAATATGAAAGCCTCCTTTCAGTGAGACCATTTTCTTTCCTGCAGAATCCTTCAATTATAAAAGTTATTGATTTTATTTGTATGAATATCTGCCTGCTTATAAGTGCACCTATGTTGTGCGATGCCCGAGGAGGCCAGAAGAGGGTGTCAAAGCCCCTGGAACTGGAGTTAAGGATGGTTGTTAGCCACCATGTGGGTGCTGGGACTCTGGGTCCTCTGCAAGAGCAGCCAGTGCTCTTAACTGCTGAGCCATCTCTCCAGCCCCAGAAGTTATTTATTTTTGTTTTTTTAGTCTTTTTGAAGCAGGGTCTCCCTGTAGCCCCAGCTGTCCTGGAACTCACTATGTAGACCAGGCTGGCCTTGAACTCACAGAAATCTGCCTGCCTCTGCTTCCCCTGGGACTACATGCTCAGCTTGAAAAGTTATTTTTTTAAAAAAAGAATGTGGAGCTAGAGAACTAGCACCAGGGGCTAAGAGTGTTTACTGCCCTTGGAGAGGACCTGAGTTTGGTTCCCAGAACCCACATTAGGGGGTTCAAAACTTACCTGTAACTCCAGCTCCCAGAGACTCTTTTGGTGCGCATAACTCACAAAGGCACACACACACGCACGCACAAGTAAAAACAAATACATATTGGAGAACAAACAACTAAACTTTCACAGCCAATGCAAAGGAGGTGACTAAAAAAGGTAACAAGGAAGGAGCAGGAGCTTCTGTGTCACCCGAGATAGGAACACTGTTCCAAGACTCACAGGTGGCATTAGAGATAGGGGCTATCATTAGTCACCGAGGTAGCAGTGTCTTCCTTTCTCCTTACAAATAAATGAATGAATGAATAAATAAATATAAAGGATCAGGTGATGTTAGTTAAGGAGGCAGGCAGAGAAGTCAAACACTCTGCAAGACACTCTGATGGAGGGAACTTTCCAGCTCCCTCAAGGGAACTAACCAAAACAACAGACCCCCATTAAAAAGGCCAGAAAATGTCCCCCAAGTTCTGAGTACCACCCTCAAGTTTATGTCTGAAATTTTCTTCCCGACTCAGGCAGCATTTGCTCACACTATTTAATTCCACATGTTCCCACTGGTGTTACTTGACTGGAATTTTCCAGCCATTTCATTTTACTTCAGCCAGTTATAAAGTCAGATCTGAACCAGCTGTGCTGTAGCAACTGGTTAAATTCATATCCATTGTTTGCAGCTGCAACTAAAGGCCAGACAATGTGCTATGGAAATGCTGGGCTTTCTCTCCTGATCACCCAGAGCCACAATCTGATTTCACTACCAGCTTTCTCACATTTCAATATCTTCTTAACAACCCTGAGAAGGCGAACCAGAGATGATTTCAGGAAAACTTCTGTGTAGCCAACCATGGGGCCTTGCACAATCAGTGGGGGTTCTAAGGGAGATTATCTAAAGGGACTATAAAATAGATTTATTTGGTGGCTTTAGTCAGTCTGACAAGTCTGTTTTAAAGGCATGCTGAAATTGCTTAGAGATGAAAAGATTAATTCAAGTAAATTTTGCACCTGAAAACACTGAATGTTAAACAATACAGATGGCTAAAATAAGCCTTTTCATAATCATGAGCCTCATTTTCAACTATAACACTTTATTCAAAGATTGAGAAAATTCTTCTACAACAACACAGTAATGTGTCTTTATAGTCCAGTTAAACAAACCTGGCACTGCATGCAGGAACTATGAACATTTTGTTCATATCAGGAAGAGTGAAGAGGAATTGACTTTTGTGGGGCAACAAAGCAGAGATCCAATGGCAAACAAGTTACCAGAAAAAGGCAAACGGGTCGATATTAAGATGGGTGAAGAGTTCCCTATGTCTAACCAAGCCTGTTCTTTTCATTAAGCATACCAATTCCAACTCAGGAACTCAGTCATCTTAAACACTTGACACTTTTGTTCCCTGCTATGCTTGTCACACCCAGTCCTATACAGAGAACATGGAAGCTAGCCTTCTCTAGGGTCTGTACCTATAAAATATTCTACCTCAGACTTCTGTCTCCGTTTTGCTAATAGTGATTTTTTCCCCCTTTGAGAAAATAACAATGATATTTCTACTTTCTTCCTTATGAGTGAGGTACTTCACTCTGCCATCTGTATAGAATCATCTGTTCAATCAACACGCTGAGCGGATGAATCAATCCCAGAGCATGAGTAAGGGTTCCTGAGAGATCCTCTGCAGTTTATGTACTGAACAGATATCTAGACATATAATCAATGCAATGCAGAAAAAACCCCGGGGAACAGTTTCACATGACTTCGTTTTGTAACGCAACTTCATTCCTCAGAACAATTACAACATAAGCTCTTAAAAAGCAAGCACTCAGCTATGAAGAGCAAGAAATCCATTTTCAGATTGTCTGCCTCTCCAGAAAAGCAAAACTCATTTATCCTTAATTCTTACTTCAAAATTATGCATAATTAGTTGGAATTTTTGTAAATTCAAAAAATTTTTAAGAATGTGCATACAGCAGTCATCAGAAGGTATTCCACAGAACATTAAAAAAACTGAAAACTCCAGTTACGCTCCTTTCTCCTCTGCCCCCGAACTGATCCATATGCTGCAATAACTCAATTTGGCACATCTGTTCTACGCCACACCATTTATTATTGATGGATTGCATTTCTGTACATTTAAAACATCAATGTCTTTTGTTAAACCTCCCCATCTAGTTCCTCTCAACCCCACCTTAGATAAACTACTCTAGGTCTCCTCATTCATTTTTAATGTCTTACTCTTGAGATCTTTACCACCCACAAGGTCTATCAAGAAGAGAAAGCAGCCACAAATCAACTTTTCTACACATGAAAAGCACTAAGAACCTAAGGTTTGTTGTACAATAACAAAATTAAGAGGCACCTGCCTGCTTCTCCTTTCCACTAGCAAGGAAAGCAAACATATCATGTAAAAATGAACTAGTCTATGACCAGAAAACTCCATTTCTGCCTCACCATAAGATACAGAAATATTCCCAAACACAGCAGCCTTGCAAAATGCTACATACTGGCTTTAATGTAGGACTTCCCAAAAGCCTTCGAGTCAACTACCCACACATATTGTATTGTGGAAGAAACATTTATTAGTGTTTAGTCAGGACACTTGGTAGTACAAGTACAAAGAACTTTCTGGAATCCTCAAACAGCAGAACTAGACTTTTAGATGGCTTACCATGGGACTGGAAACAAAACTGAAGCAGTCATAGAAAGTAGCTTGAAATACAGTTTGATTTGTAGCTGGTTAAAATTTTAGTTATGTACAAATAAGTTAAATTTTAGTTCATATAATTAGCTGATTATGTCCATTTTGTCAAATTCTCTGCTTGTAACTGGTTGAGAAAACAGGAGACCCTAAAGGAAAGCAAGACTGTGCTCACGGCTCCTTTCACTCCTGCTCAAGTGAGTAGCACACAGCCTTGACAATCAGTCCTTGAGAGAGAATAACAAGGAGACCATTCCAACAACATCACACAGGACACGCTTCCAAAACCCGCCCCCCACCCAAACCACACCAAATTCTACTTTGGAGGGCCAATTTTTCTAAATGTTGAGATGTTGAGCCAATGAAGCTCTGAAGCTCTAAAAGGAAGCAGAGGCCCTTGAATGCGCCATCTTTGGACAAAGACAGGGAAGTGAGCCAACTTCCTTCTACACATCAGACTAATACCACAATGAGCACAAGGAAGCTTCCCCATGGAGTCAGCTGAGTGTGGATCTCAGCTGGAGCAGGGTTAGGCTGCACAGAGAAGAAGGCCACTGATGCTTGGTTACATAAAAATAAGAACTCTGTCTCTTCCTGTTTTGTGACACAGAATGAAAACTCACATTCATTCAAATTAATTTTGTTTGAACAACTTCACACAAAATCGAGAAATGTTTTTGTATTTAGCACACTTCAGAAAAAAATGGTCTAGAAATATATGATGTCACTGACAATTTTCCTAAAAGCTTTAGGAAAATGATCTGTTAGAAAGCTGTGAACTTAATCAACTGGGAAACAATTTTATAATCACTATTCAGCCTATATCAAATATGTGCACAGAAAACTGAAGCATCGCCAAAGCAGAAGCTGTTAAGTGATTTTCTTGGATCAAGACAAGGTGCTAACAGAAGACAGTACCTATGTTCATAAGGTAAGTACAATGAGCATCTTGCCCTGCACTCCTTTTAGGGATGAGACCAAGAAGTACAAGGCCTTCAAAACAGACATCGATTATATATGCTTCTCTACCCTCGAGCTCTTCCCACAGAGCTCTATGTTCAGAGTACTTACAGGATGCAGAGAAGTGGAATGGATCACTTAGTCTTCAGTGTTGTCCTAGGTAATAAATACAAGCAGAACAGGGCTGCTTTGGCTGCTGAAGGGGTATCTGGCAGCAGATGGAAAAGTAAGAAGCCAAACCAGAGGGGAAGGACACCCGTGGCTGAAGGCTGCTAAGGTAGTCCAGAGAAGTATCAAGCTCAGTGGCATGAAAGAACAGTGAGAATGAAAGGCAGCCAGCCCAGGGATGACACATGAAAGGGACAGGCACTAAAATGCCGATTTCCAAAAAGCAGCTTCTATACAATTAAAACAAGGAAGGCAGGAAGCATAACTAGGCAGCGAGACAGGGAAGTGAGCCAGCTTCCTTCTATACACCAGAGTAATGCCACACTGAGCACAAGGAAGCAAGGCCTCCAGGCCTGGACATCTCAGCAATTTCAAGAACTCCCAACAGGAACTTCTTCAGTTTGTGATCAGACTTTGCACTGTGAGAAGGCCAGCCTAACCATGCCTCTAGATGTAAAGGTAAGCACATGTGGACAGTACTACAGGCCTAGAGGCTAAAAATGTGTTTCAGACCAGAGGCTAAAAATATTTCAAGTTGAGAGTCTGGGATGAGGGCAGTGACTCTCAGCTAGGCAGAATCTGCCATGGCAGGTCTTGCCTTTGGCATCTGCCTCCAGATGCTGGGCCACAAGATCCTGAATCTGGGTGGGAGCTTGGGCAATGGCTCAGGGTCTAAGCTTGCCATTGTTGTTCCCCAAACTGATGGAGAATAGGAAACCATTGAGAACCTAGGAGCAAGGTGGTCAGAAGTGGGGACCACATGTTTCAAGAAGCCAGTAAAGGGACTGCTGGCCAACAGTATCTTCTCTCTACCCAGTGAGAGAGGAAGACACCAGTAACTGTTAAGTGCGTGCAAGTGTGCAAGCACATGTGCATGCACACACACCTTAAATGGAAAGACTAAATTCTGCCCCTGTTTCAGGAGCACATGCACAGGAGATGAGAAGTTCATGCTTAAATACTGTCATATCTGTCCCATCCACATTGTGTTCCAACATGAAAGAAACCCACCAAATGACCTGAACACTCTTTTTTGGCTTCAGGTCTTGAAATAACCAGCTAAGTGTCACATAGAGAGCTCCTGCCTTCTTTACAGAACTGGTTTCAACTGGGTTTTATCTAGACCCAACAGTACTGTGGGTTTGTTAAAGCTGTCCAGTTAAAATCTCTTAGGTGTGTTAGCTATGCGTGTTAGTTACCACTCACTGACAAGCTGAGCAGTTTGAAAGTCCTTAAGTCACCCCACCCATAAGAACACAAAATTCAAAACAGTGGAAGAGCAAGTTCTACTGCAGTCAAAGCAAAGATGAAATGGGCAAGGTAGCATTTTTCATTGTTTAACACTGTAGGTAACTCTCACAGGCCACATTCCACACAGGCAGAAACTGTTTGGTTAGCATTAATTGAAGCCAACAACAAAAAAAAACCACCAACCACCCAATGTTTCTTTCTCACCCCTTCCCCTCAAAATGTTGACTCAAGGAAAATTTAACAGGGCAGAGAGAGACATTTGGAAATGTGACAGAAAAGCAAGTTCTAACTCTCAGCTGTGCATCAGACTTGGCTTCTTGCCTCTGGTTTAAACTACGGAGGAGTGTGGATTTGTTTAAAGCAACAGAGGCCTATGGCACCTCATGGAATACTGCCTGGCTTGGACAGGCCTAGGGTTAATTTTCACTCACAAAGGGGAATTTTTGAAGGTCTCCTCCTCCTTCAGAACCACATCTGGGACACTGGGGAGTGTCAGTGTCAGGGAGATTAGGAAGAGGATAAAAAGACTTCATATCCAGAGTGTTTTTTTTTTTTTTTTTTTTTTTTTTTTAACTACACGTGGAAAAAACAGGATACCTTATTTGAAAAGCACAGCATAAGGAATAAGTGAGCCATCATCTTACAAGAAGCCTTCCACTGACTATACTGCCAATAATTCCTCCTTTTCCCCAGGAGAAAATCTTTTTATTTTACCTTCAGGTACTTTATGTAAACTATGATGTAATTCCTGGGTCTATGATCTTATAATCCAATACAAACAACAGCTATGCAGGAAATTGAAAAGGAAAAAAAAGTCCTACCCAGAATTTGAGCTGATTTCTGTTCTCTTCTAAACCTTGTTCTTTAATATTTCACAGCTATCTCTGAAATAAATTCAAATTCAGGAAAGACCAAAATGTCTAACACATGACTTAATGAAAGTTTTGAAGATGGGATGGGGCCCTGAACATTTAAGTAAGACTGGTGACCATAAATATACAGAGGCAAGTGAAGGCCCCCTTTGATGGGTGGGAGGTGCAAGGCAAGGGGGCTGAATCCTAGGAGCAAAGTTGTGTCTTGTGAAAGCAAGGGAGGCAGGGGGGAGTGTGCCCTGGGTGGGGGCCTGGGTCAAGCCTTCACAGCAGCTCATCTCTGCGTCCCACTCTCTTCTTCTCTTGACACAGTGTCAGCTTACTAACTAATGTCTCTGGGAATCAGCTTTTGAGTGCAGTTCTAGAAAACGCTGAGTCTACACACAAACTCCACACTTTGCCAGTGACTGCTGTAAATTTCAGCTATGTGCTCAGCCTAAAGCGGAGGCTACATTTACCTCTACATCTCCTACACCTGTGAGTTCTTAAAAAAATATGTAGTAGCACCAGATTAACGACATTTTATCAGAGAAATGATCATACAGAGGGATCATACAACTGCAAATTCCTTTTCCATCTGTTCCTAAAATGACCCAACCAGTCAGAACTTTGTAGCATCTTTGTAGAGTAAGAAGGATCATAAGGAACACATCTCAAAGAAATGGTTAGATTTATCTACTTTGCACATAAAATCATAACAAAAGCAAAAGGCAGTATCAGATTTTAAGGCCTAGATACAATATACCTAGACGACTGTGTTCTTTTTGTTTTGTTTTTGACAAGAACTCCCCTAGTCCCAGCCCTATTAGAACTCACTATATAGACCAGGCTAGCCTCAGTCTCACAGACATCCTCCTGCTGTTGCCTCCTAAGGGCTGGGATTAAAGGCACATGTACCACCATACCCGGCGCCTGTTTGTGCTCTTTATCCAAAAAAAAAATTATGTGCCCCACCCCACCACTACCACATGCAGAACAGTGTCCACTCATTCAACACAATTCTACCAAAGGGAAGAAGAAACATCTTTTTTTGTTGTTGTTGTTGATAAAAATAAAAAGGGATTACTGTGTAGCTCACATGGTATCCACAGTTACTATAAACATAATGGGTTGCAAAGAACTTGGCTGCAAAAAAAAAGTTCTGAGGTCAAGAGAAGACAGATTTCCAAACCTCAATCCAGAGATACACTTAAAATGAGAGCTGAAAGTCTTTTGCAATACAGGAATGTCTGGCTCTCATTTCATAACCAACAGAGAATGATCCAGGACAGTGCCTTCCATGTTCGTATATTGCTGTGCAAGAGTATCTACATGGTAAGGGCAATCAGAAAGGAGAAATGGCAGCATGATCTAGGCACTTACAAGGTACTGGTATGTTTTCTCACACTGGAAACCTGGGGCTATTCGGCTTGAGGGAAACCTTAGCAAAAAATAAAATTAAGTTTGACTATATCTCTAGTGGAACGTTTCAGGAACTTCTAAGAAAGTAGCTATATAATTTGAAATTTATAGATATTATGCTATTAAAAATTATACACACAAACCTGCCTGATGGATAAGCCTTGTGCTAGTTTTGGATAGGCACTGGATGTTGCTCATGGGGTAACAGAGCTGGTGGCCACTACAGAAACAAGAGCATACATGGCACCTTGGAGGGTCCATTCACCTGGACAGCACCTTTCCAAATGTAAGCTCCCTTAGGATAACCCCCTGCCCCCATGAGGTGCACTAGAATGGGTAACAAATGATTTGTAACAGGACCTGTTGTAACCAATCTATCTTACTTTCTATTTTGTTTTAGTGAAACTCAAGGATTACATAGGAAAGTCAAAGTGGTGGGAAAAAGAACAAAAGCATTCAAATTTCTTGTAAAATACTAAAAAAAAAAAAAAAAGGCCACTATTTAGCTGTGCAACCTAAAAAAAAGTATTTATATTAAAAGTATTTTGAGGGCTGGAGACATGGCTCAGCAGTTAAGAGCACTGACTGCTCTTGCAGAGGACCCGGGTTTGATTCCCAGGACATGGCGGCTATGAACTGTCCTTAACCTCCAGTTCCAGGGGAATCTGAAGCCCTCTTCTGACCTCTGAGGCATTGTATGACATGGGTGCACTCAAATACATGCAGGCAATACACTCATACAAATAAAATAAAAATAATAAATAAAATATTTTAAAGTATTTTGAAACAATCATTGAAAATAAACTTGCAACATTGGCTTTTTTTTTGTTACTTTTTATTTACTTAGTGCCTGTGTATATATGTGTCCATGCCATGGTGCAAGTGTGGAGGTCTGAAGACAACTTGTAAGAGTCAGTTCTGTCCTTCTGCCATGTGAGTTCTAGGAGCTGAACTCCTGGAAGTGCCTTTATTCACTGAACTATCTCACTGGCCTGAGATTTGTGATTTTTAAAGTTTACTTTAAGTTTTATTATTTTGTGGGGCTGAGGAAGTAACCCAGGCACCTTACTCATGACAGGCAAGCATGCTCCCACTAATCTACACTCTAGCCTGGCGACTTTAATACATGCTATTGGGACTGCATGAAGGAATAAAGAATTTTACTTTCCTTCTGTGATCATGCACACCAAGACCTTGCCTAAGTACCTTTATTTAAAGACAGAAACACCATCATCATGAACGAGCTGAGTCTGAATGTAGCACAGAATGTGGGTGTGAAGGCACACAAGCCAACCGTCCTCACAGACAGACGACCTGGCTCCTCCAGAGTGTGTGAGGCAGAGGAGGGCTGCTCACAGCCTTTGCCACAGCCTACATGAATGGGCTACCTCCTCCCTGTTAAGGAGGACCACTTTCATTCGCAGTGTGGCTAACTCTGTCAGTTCTAAGCGTGCCGCCCCTCATTTCATTCTTAGTGCCTGCATGCCTGCAGCAGCTCCCACAACCAAAGCTGAGAGAGCCTAGAGCTAATGTGTCTCAGCTGACGTGAGGTGTGTAGGTGTGCTAGAAACTCTTGCAGCCCCAGGGTAGCGAGATGAAAAACTTGCCCTGACTTCCCCCACTTCAATAACACATTTACCTGCACTCTGGCCCAGGGGTGCAGGCTCCCCCACTGAGCAAGAGCACAGCAGGAGGAGGGCATAAACAAAAACACAGAGGTCTTGAGAAAACATACCTGTGCACACCATGACCACCTGGAAAACAAGCCCTTCCTTTCCCAGGAGGGAGAGGGCCAGTGGGTGGGAGAGATAAAGCACCATTATATCGCAGGCCTATCTGCCTCAACCCACTCTTTGTCAGGTGGAAAAGTTTAGTTACTAAATGGCTCCTTGAGTTCAGTGAGTTCATTTTATTTCATTCTGCTTAGATTTTTTTCCCCCACCGTGTCCTTTGGTGATGGAGTTGGGAGGGAGACCTGACTAAAGCAGGCTTGGGGATGGCTAGCTCAAGAAGTCAGTTGTCTCAGTGATTTCTCAGTAAAATACCCAAGGTCTAGCATTTCTGCATGGAATGAAGCAGTGAAATGCCTGTAGGTTTAGATATAACACTTCAGTATCACAGATGGCTAGCTACCTTCCACAGTGCCATCAGTTAGTCTCTTAACACAGTGCCACAACACACAGCTCATTTAAAATGCTTGACCACAAAAGCAGAGTTCAGAATCTGTAATCCAAAGTGCTCAGTTACCCAACCCTAGTCTAGGTATATGCAGAGGTTGTTCTCAGTGAGGAAATGAAGTATACCCCCAAAGACAGGCTTAGTCTCTAGCTGGTGGATTTGGAAGGCTCTAGTCAGTAGATTAATCCCTTCATGGAGTCATAATATGACAGCATTTGGGAGAAGTTGCAGAAAGGAGGAGGTGGGGGCTAGGCAGAAGAGCAGGTTACTGGGAGAACCCTGGAGGCAGAAAGGTATATCTTATCCCCAGCTTTTCCTCCCAGGGACTGTCTCACTCCCCTATTCTCTGCCATATGCTCCTACCACCATGACATCCTGTCTTGCCTGCGACCCAAAGCAATGGATCCAGTCAAGCCTAGAATGAAACCAAAATAAATCTTCCCTCCTTTAAACTTTTTTTACCCTCAGATGTTTGTCACAATGATGAAAAGGTGAAAAGGCTAACAGGCTAAGTCTTAAAGGAAGAAAACCTTTCAAAAGATTTTTTTTTTTTCCAAGAAAACATTTTACATAGTAGAAAAAAATTTCAAATTTTGTTTGGAAGGTATTTTGTAAGTATATTTTGCCTCACATTGTTCTTACTTTTATTACCATCATTAAAAAAAAATGCTTAAAGTCTTGAAAGATTTTATTTTGGCCCTGGGTAGGTGAAAGAGACTATGCCCACCCCACAATTTTAGGTCTTTCCTTGTTTCAGCAACACAAGCTAAAGGAGAAAAAACAATCCAACACCTACTAGAGGTGGGGGAGTCATGGAGTAATCTGCTGCTGCACAGCATGGCAACCAGATGTGGCAAAATACTTTCTAACAGTGCAATTAAAAACCATACACTCTCATTGTCCTCTTAAATTCATGTCAGAGGACCATTTTTTATCTCCTCCTGTTTGAAACAGCAAAACCTCTGGTTCTTACCAAACAGAGGGAGAAAGTAGATTACACTTTTTATTAACTTCCTAAAAAGTATGATTCACTAACTGAAATGCAATGATCTTAAGTACATCAGTATATTGCTCCACATATAATATTCATACTTCAATTTGAAGGTGAACCTTCCAAGTCCTCAATTATGTTTCCCATTCCCAATGGATTGCATTACTGAATCACTGAATTTTCAGTTATCTAAAGACTATTCCCAGGTTTGAGATACCCAGTCACCGAAGTAACACTGGATTTTTGGCAGTGATCTATCTTACAACTTTACAATTATGCATATTTTAAGAATATATATACACACATACACACACACACATATGTGTGTTTTAAATTTTGTTTTTTATTTTATGCGTATGAGTGTTTTGTGTGCATGTATGTAAATGCATCCATGTGTGCAATGCCCATGGAGGTCAGAAGAGAGCACTGGATCCCCTGGAACTGGAGTTAGAACCTTGTTAGCTATCATGTAGGTGCTGGGAACCAACATTTGGGTCCTAAGACCAGCCAGTGCTCTTAACCACTTAGCCATCTTTCCAGTGCCCCCCCACCCCCCAATCGGCTTTTTTGGTTTTATGAAACCGGGTCTCACTATACAGCCCTGACTGGTCTGGAACTCACTATGTAGGCAAGTTCCTCAAATTCGCAGAGATCTGCCTGCCTTTGTTTCCCAAGTGCTGGGACTAAAGGCATGCAGCATCACGCCTGGCTAAAGCATATATTTTTAAGAATTTATTATTTTTTTAAAGTTTTTTTTTTTTTTTAAATGTATGTTGTATCAACATGAGTTTATGTGCACACATGCATACAAGTGCCTGTGGAGGTCAGAAGAGGGAGGGCCTCCAATGTCCTGTAACTGGAGCTAAAAACAGTTGTGAGCTGTGATGTAGATGCTGGGAACCCAACCCAGGTCCTCTGCAAAAGCAGTAAGAGTTCTTAACTACTAAGCAATTTCTCCAGCTCCATAACTGTGTATCTTTATAATAATGTAACTCATACCAAATACACATTCTGAGATCTATGTAGGAAAAGTTATTTATATACATATAAAAGCCAGAGGAAGAAGTTTATTTTGAGAGGTAGAATTTGCTCAGGCAAAAGGCAAGCCTGAGCTTTTACTGGGAGTTGAAGTATAAACATTTTGGAGATCCCCTAAAATGTCTGGCACAGTGTAACAGTCGTCTTTGTTCGAGAGTAATGGCTTCTATTTTTAGATTTGTGACACCCCTGGGTGTCTCCAGATATCTCCTGAGGTGTTGTAAAATTCTCTCCACAAAGTGCCAAGTAAAATAATTTAAATTCACTTAAAAAATATGCCACACATTTGGAGGCAAGGGAGGAAATCAAATGAACAATCACAGGATTTCAAAAGTTTGATCCTTGTCAATTATATTTAGTCCAAGGCAACTTAAGAACAGATATAACAAATACAGGAAATCAAAACAAGATGAGATGGTCTACATGTGGGGTTTGTGGCAAAGGAGATGGGGAAGGAGGTGGTTAACTGAGGATACTACTTTAGGAGAAAACATTTGGCCCTATTTACTAACTTATTCAGCATTTAATATGATCTGGAAACCCAGTTGAAGGCTTCTCTCTACCTATTTGCATGAAGACACTGCAATGCAGAGCACAGGCACTGGACTGCAGCAGGGTAAGCTTAACTTCATTTTGCCACCTTTCCCTTTAGTTTTGACTAAAACTGTTAACCCGATGTTGTAAGATTACATGGGGGGTTATATAGCACTGTTCTGCAATATTTAATTCTTAACTTCCTTGGTCACCAAGAGGTTAGTAAATAAAGCACCGTTGTGGGTTTGCCACTGGGAAGCCTGGCTTACAGCCACTGTGTTTACTATAGCTTCTAAATCTCCAATAAAGTATGTTTCCTGATGGGCCACTGCCCCGGGCTTCACAGTTTTCTTTATTCAGAACACCCACTTCAGTCACTTGATAAATCTGAACGTGGATTTCTTTGAGAAGAGTCACACAGAACTGCACTTACTAGATAGCACTGGAAAAACTCACGTTTTTCTCATTAAACAGGACTGCCTTTTCTCTCTGGAGAACAAGATTTCAATGCTTACTTTCTATTCTTACTATCATTGTCTATTTAAATTTAGACCCACATTTTGCATTCTGGAGCAAATTCCTTACTAAATAATTTTAATTTAATCCTTTATATCAACTCTATTAGTAACTTTCCAAAAAGACATAAAAATGGTTCCTTTAAACTAGATCTTTACAACACATTTCAAAAGTTGTCTGAAGAATCAAACATCTGAAACGTACAAGCAGAAAGCAAGAGAAAAGAAGTCCACTTGCCTTATTTGTAGCAGTAGCACTGGATCCAGGGACCACAGGCACATTCGTCACTTGGACCGAAAGATAATTATTATCTATGAGTGGCCAGGCCCCTTCCACTTTGCATGTTTGGAAATGATCCTTGAAAGTTCTAAGGTGAGGATCTCCGAACAAGCCACAAAAAAGGTAATTGGGAGGGCTCTGGTCCCCTCCCCTGTGTTCTCTGACTCCCACGTGGCTGTGGTAGTTACAAGGGTCATGGGTCACTTCTGGGTTGGTAGAGGATGTGGGTCCATCCTTGGAACAGTTCCTCTGGCTCATGAGGTCACTGATACCTAACACAGCAGAATGGTACACCAGGTTGCCACGGCAGGCTTTTGAAGTTTGCTGGGTGCAGCCGGCATAGGCACGAAGAGCCTTGCAAAACTCAGAGTCAAAGCCATCAATGGCAGAATTCAGGTGTGAAGTCAGGGACACAAAGTCTGTGGTACATTTCTGGATTCGACATTGAGCTAGTTGTTGGCAATCACCTATGGGAAAGAAGATAAGAGTAAATGTGTAAATGCTTCATCAATTCCTGAGCTGCATGAGAAAATGCATTCTCCTCTGGAGCCGTCCACCCTACTTCCTATGCTCCTATTTTAAGCAACCTTCAGAAATAGGGCTGTACTGTGTACTCATGCCTCTCAAATCAGGCCACTGGGGGAAACACTGGGTGCAGTTAACTGAAAACTTTGTGAGTGAACACGATTCTAGTCTAGCAGTATTGCAGGTTAAAATTATAGGTGAAATATTTTATCATGTTTGCAATTTGTTTATAGATTTTGACAAAGATTCTTCTGCTCCAACGCAAAGCCAAGACATTAACTGTTTTGATTTTTAAAACTGCATGAGTAATTTGCTTTGGAAAGCACTGGAGAAGCACTGAGCACAAAGTTAGGATTAAAGCTTACATACACACCCAAAGATGGGTAAAAACCTAAATTATAGTATGATTAAAACATCTTTACCTGATTTTTGTATGGCTATGGGGTAAGAATATCAAGGAAAAAAAAACACCCAGTACTAAGTTATTCTACCTTTCCTGGGGCATGCTGCTAAACAAACCACATCAACAATCACAATTCCCTAGTTTCTACAAAATTTAAATGCTTTATTAGAAAAAAAAAAAAAAAAGGTGATACATTTGACCAAGCGCTTCCTTTACTTTTCTCTTAACATTTATCTCTGCCACACTAAGGTCCCAGCTGTCAAGTAAATCACAAGCACAAGTAAACTAAAAAAAGTATGCAATATCAAAACTGCATTGTAATTGTGAACCTAATCATGTTTTTCAAAGAGAATCAGAGAACTACAAAGCAGAAGATTCCCGGTGTGTAGACACATATAAACCTTACAACCTTACACCACCCCCAAACTGACAACTCACACCAATCTAACAATTTAAACAAAGCTAAAATGAAAACCCAAGTATGACTGCTCTGTATTTAAAAAAAAAAATCAATCTCCAAATTATGTTTTCTGCCACTTGCGTCTTATATAACAATTTATGGAAACTCAAATCACAAAAGAAAACAAAACAAAACAGCACAAGTACTGCCAACACTAGGTCGATCATGTCTGCCAATCAATCTATCTTCTGTCCCAAAGTTAGACCAGACTTACTGAAGAAAAATACTTTGGTTATCAATCTCAAATTGTATACAAATGAATTGTAACATATAGTTGTTCCTTAAATTTTCTTATAGGTCTTTATGGAAAAAGTCTTAATTTCTTCAAGTCTTACTAACTTCCCCTTCTAAGGAGGTTGATCTTTTTAAAATATATTTTTTATTATTTTTATTTTATATGTATGAGTGTACTGCCTTCATGTATGTAACTGCACCTGTGTGATGCCTGCAGAGGTCAGAAGAAGGTGTTAGATTCTCCTGGAACTGCAGTTATGGATAGTTGTTAGCCACCATGTGGGTGCTGGGAACTGAATCCAGGTCTTCTGCAAGAGTAGCCAGTGCTTTTAACTGCTGAGCCATCTCTCTAGCCCCTGATCTTTTAATGTTCTCCAGGCATAAAATGCCTTGTATTTCATATTTTAGGTGGAGGAGGGGAATCAAGATCACTGTATCATTCTTTACTTTTGTTTTCTGAGATAGGGTCTTACTACTATATAGTCCAGGCTAGCCTTAAACTTGCAATCCTTCTGTACCAACCCCCTGAAGTTTTAAATTACAGGCGTGTGCCATCATGCCTGGCTAAAATCAGTGGATTACTGTTAAATATATAATTACTTCAATATGTGGATAAAGTAAACTCCAAGATGGTATTAAGATTTGGAACTTCATCTGATAAAAGACATCATATATTAGTACCAATATTGTTTTAAGAAAGATGTTTCAATATTTTAAAATTTGAATTAAATAGACGGTAATCTCTGTCTTGGCTTTAGCTGGAGTAAAGTGTGGGAGATAATGATCTCTGACAATTCTGTCATCATTTTAAAATTTCAAAGACCCACAGAAGGAAAAAAATCAATAAGCCTAGCCTTCATATTCACTTTAATCAGAATAAAAGATTAAAATTATTTTAATAGTTTGGAGCTATGAATTTTTAATAATCACTAAATCATTAAAAAAACATCATAAAACCATCTTTACATGTTTGGCCCATTTAAGGTTGTTTAGTCCAAAGCTGACAAAAACATGTCCAACATATACAGGATTCCCTTCTCCAAAACAGGTAAGCCATTTTCAACTATTTTTATTGAACAGCAAGACAAAACAACAACCCCCACCCTCCATTAAATAAGCTCACCCCTTCAAGCTATTTTACAAAGGGAAAGGGGAGCCAAAGGCTTGGCTTTGTCTTGATGAGAACCTATGTAACTAGAATCAAGCTCACCACCCTCACATCTTTTCCTTCCACTGCAGGTCTTTTCTCCCTTAAGTTCCTAACAACAGTGGTCACTAACAGCTGAAAAAACAATGGAGCAACTATTCTATTACTCTCCTTTTAAAATAAAATTTACAGCAAGCATGAAACAAAAAATAAAAACAGGGCCAAGATCACTCAGCAGTGAACAGTTCTCAGACTACAAATAAATGACAGCATCAGAACTTTCCGCTAAACTTGCAGGGCCTATTTGTTCTTTTTTATGGTCTATAAAATCTATCCGAGCATACATTTACTTATAATTACTTCAAATAGTCATAAAATATCAACAGAAAGGACAGCATGGAAATGCAATACAGAATGCAACTCTTCAGAAGGGAGACACAGCAGCATTTATTTAGTGGGCTCTTTCATCTGTAACGCCTCTCTCAATCTCTCCCTTTTTCATGGCAGGTAGGTACTGACTGCTTTGAGAAATTGCATACAAAACAGTTCTTTTGCTTTGGATAAGGTTCCTTAGCCATCTTTTTGCTCTAGAGATGATTGGGGGGAGGAGGTTTAACTGCTTTAGGGTCAGCATTTTCAGCTCCATCACAGGCTCCTGCATAATGACTAGTTTGTAGCATACACCCAGAAATATCTAGGCTTTATCAATTTATAATGACAATGCACACTTTGCCTGTTAGAGGCGGTAAAGTAAGACTCCTGTCAAAACGTCAAGACAATGTAGAGAAGAACTGCTCTCAAAGATGTGGCCCTAAGTCATGAAGTGTGTGAGTTAGCAAGTAACCCCATACTCCATCTCCACTCAGGAACTGCAGAGGTCTTCCTAAAAATTAAAAAAAAAAGAAGCAAACAAACAAAGCCATTTCCCAAGGGCTGAGATCAAAAGATGCAGTCATGGAGAAAGATTCTCTATTTTGGGGAAAGATCATCTACAAATGGTGTGACTGTACTTTCATGCCCCTGATGGAAAATGCTAAAGGATTTGTGGTCTCGAGCTTTCATTTAATCATTTTTTTAATGAATCAGACATAAAGGACTCACCATGCAAGGCAGCTTCCTTCACACCAGGACTGTGTGAATCTGCAGCATACTCTCCAGTTTATAATAAAGGAAATGAGATCTGCTGAGGCTGAACTGAGAGAACCATAGAGCCATATGGGTGCTGAGCCACATGATATGGATCCAGATATAAAGCATATGGCAGTCCACCTGAAAAGAGCACTTGCTAGGTTCCCTGATCTGAGAAAGAACCCCTGCATTTCAACAGCACCACTCTTCGAAGACATCTCTCAAAATGGGCCCTCTTTTTGTTTTTTAAAAAATTCACAGTAACTACCTCAAGTTACACTGCAACAAGTTGTCCAGATAAAAGGGAACCTTACAAGACAAGTCCTTTGGGTTGAATGTAATGATGACTATATACCGAGATACTGAAAGGAGACTTATCCTCGAAATTCTTGAACTAAAGCAACTTAATTTTGTAAACCTCTAGTCCCAAGTTCTTAGGCCTTTCACAGGGCAGCAAGAAAAGCTTCAGGAACTCCTTTCCAATCCTGTCACAGGATCCTAAGGCAACCAATACTCTAGAGTAGCCCAGTGAACATGGCCCAACCTAGCATTCCAACTTCAGTTTCATGAAGTTTGAAAAAAAGTAGTTTGACACAATCGACACTTAATTTTCACCCCAACACTTCTGAAGGTATCCACTGGTACACTAAGAAAAAAAAGTTCCCATGAAACTTCACGAAGACATTATCTAACGTTCCAAAGCTACTAATTTAAAGTCTTAGCTATTTTACTACCAGCTATTACACCTTTTGTTAAGATTTCAGTTCGGTACCCCAAGTGACAACGTTAAAATGCAGCTTTTACGTGAATTCAAAATTAAGCCTTCTCCTTCAATGTCATTTTTTCCCCCATTACTAAAAGACCTCCCAGATTTTTTAGCACGGCTGCTATGAATTAAAAAGCAAAAATTTCTCGGTACAGTTGAGTGGTATTAAATTTCAGAATTCTCCAGATCAGGGCGTTGAGTACTCATAAACACGAGACAAAACGGCTTCCAAGGACAGAAAACCTACCCAATCTTTTCAATTCTGGAAAATTCTTTGTCTAGGCAAACTTAAAATAAGTGCTACTTATTTGTAAGGAGTGTTCTGGAAAACAGGAGTAGCCAGGCATCACATGCTAGAAGGCTCAGGGTCAGGTTTCCTTCCTCCCTTAAGTGCATTCTTGAGCACTGCGTGGGCAGGGGCCGTGCAGGCTTCCACACCGCATCTGTCAAGCTAGGAAGGCAAACCACACAGCGGGCCACAAAGCACGACTTCGTCAGCGTAGGCAAAAACGAAAGAAACCCCGTTCAATTAAGTTCAAGTTCCTCCGGAATTCATCGCAAACTCGGGTGCAAATCTTTCCACTGCCTGCGATTCCCGGGCCTAGCCGCCACCCCAGCTGCCGAGCCGCGGCAAAGGCCCAAGTCTGCGCTCGCTGGCGGCCAGGGCGGCGAAACCCGATCCCGGGTGGCCTCGGTTCAACACCCCAGCGGAGAGCCTGGAAGCCCGGGACGCTCGCTCCGCGCCCAGCTCCGCCCGCCTGGGTCCGATCAGTGGCTATTGCGGGCGGAGGCGAAAGGCGACCCGCAGGACCGGGCGCGGCGGCGGGCGTCCCTGAGCTGCCCCACTGGGGCCAGCGCCACCCGGCCCGAACAAAGCCCGCGCGCGCGCTGCCCGCTCCCCACCCGCCCACGCCTACCTGCGTGGAGCAGCCCGAGGCTGAGCAGCAGCAACAGTAGCAGCAGCGGCGGCGGCGGGCAGAGCCCGGGACTGCGCTGCTCAGCCCCAACAGCGGCGGGGGCGGCGGCGCAGGAAGGTGCTGATCTCACGCCCATGCCCGTCCATGCAGGTCTCGTGCGCTGCGGCGAGGGCGGCGGCGCGGGCGCCGTGGCGGGGCCCGGGCCGTGGCTGCGGCATGGGCCGGGGGACTCTCCTCGCTTCCTCCTCTTCCTCCTTTCAGGGCAGCGAAGAGCGGCCGCCACAGCCGCAGTAGGCCCGGCGCCGCGAGTCGGCGGCGGCGGACGCGACAGGGCGCAGAGACATCGCGGCGGCCGCAGACGGCGGGCGGGGAGACAGGGGCGGAAGAGAAGACACAAGGATGGTGAGCGAGCGCCGAGACCAGAGGCCAGCGCACGGCCGCCTCGGCCCCGGCCAGCGTGAGCTCTGGGGCTGCGGATCTGCAGGACTCGCACCGGCGTCGGCAGGCAGCGGGCAGCGGCCCCGAGAGTCGGCTAGGCGGCCTGTGCGGTCAATCAATCTCAGCCCCGCACTGCCGCACCGCCCCTCCCGGATCACGCCAATCCGCGCAGGCTCCGCCCCCGAGCCCACCCCTCCTCCCCTCTCCATTGGCTGCGAGTACTCCGCCCGCCCCCGCGCCTCCGTCCGCCTCCCTCCTGCTCGGCGTAACTCAAGTTCCGTGTCCGCCGCCCTTGGGTCGGTCGTAGTGCTGCGCCCGGGCCCAGTCTCCCGCCTGCTTCCTGGTGCTGTCCCAGCTCCACCCGCTTCCGCGATCGCCGTTTCCTCTCACCCAATAGGAAAGGGCGATAGCAACTTTCACTCTGTACGCTTTCCGAGAGAACCGGCCTTTAGCCTCTCCTTGAACTAATGAGCCCAGGTTTAGTCCCCTCCTAGCTTTTTGTTTGTTGTTTATCTTTAATCTTTCCCTCCTCCGGGCTTAGTCCGGGTCGGCTCCGGCCTCTTGAGGCCGAAAGCCAGCGCTTTTCCCGTGCTTGGTGCAGCGGGTTCCCCGTCAGCCAATCACATCTGTGGAACCTCGTAACGAGCTTGTTGGGGCCTTAAGGTAAAGCCTGAGCGGAGCCGGGCTGCGTTAGGCACTCAAATGACACCTACGGCCTACAGCAGATGGGTGGAATGAGAAACTGCGAGCTCCCGGCGAAATTTGCTGGCAGCTGTGTGGGCCTCCGGTGTTCTTGTTTCTTTGACATTTTCTCTGCCTCTCAGCAGAGAGCGAGAGTCTGAGATTGGGCAAACTAAAACGTGTTGGGTTACAATGTAATTAGATTAATGAGAGTAGTGAGTTTTTATGCAGTGCAATTATGCCACGATTTCTTGTTGCGCAGTGGCTTTTCCACAAACTTCCAGTGTATTAAATAAATCAGTGGCAGGTCAGTTTCTACTTGAGTTTTCCTCCAAAAAGGAGGGCAGAATCCTACAATCTGTCTCCAAGGAAAAGGGCTACAAAATGGAGACAAAGGAAAGCAGTGCAGGAATTGATGATGGGATCTAATTTGTTATCAGAGTTTGTGAAGTGGTGCAGTCTCTCAAGACTGGCCTCAGGGCTAGGAGCCACTTTACTTTCCTCACCTCTATCATTCCCCAAACTGCTCAGGGCTGCCTTTTAAAATCCACTTATTGTACATCTAAATTATAGTTTGCAACTTTACCCACTAAATTACTCAGAATCTCTAATTAGGAATCTCATATCAACCACAGACACGTTAATATTCCACTTGTTACAATGTGCTAATCAATGGACCAGGATAATTGGGGAACAAGCCTTAGGTCTTACCAGCTTACTCATTAGACACATTGTGAATTGCTCATACCACTAAGTCCCTAATGAAGGAGACCTATCGGTTTTTACTGTATTTTTTCATTACTTATTACATGCTCCGATGACTCACGTGGTAAACACACCTTTCACTACCCACGATGTAATTCAATCCTCGTGTCTATCTTTAATATGCTTAATAATACCTTCAGAGTTGCCTGGAGAAATGAGTTTTGGGGGGAGGGGTGGAAGGTATCTAACATTTTTACATGGTGATGTGTCCTAAATACTACCAGAGCAATTTTTTTTTTTTTACTATCTTGTAATTCCTATAATCCATGAAATACAGTTCGGAAAATACTAGTATATGTCTGGTAAAGACAGTTTTTAAAAGAGCCTTAGCTAACAGACTAATAGCAAAATGTAGAGTTTTCTTTAAACAAGATTTAATGAGATTCCCTACAAAGGCACCTCATTTTATCGACTGCCCTTCATATAACCAAAAGTTAAAGATCAATAAATTCAATTTGGTTTGGGTCTTTCTAGTTCTCTACATAGTCCTCTGACACTAGATAGACTCTTTTAAACATTCTTCTGCTCTAGATATGCTTATCAGTAGAGGGCATCCTCGAGCCACCACAAATCCCAGTGTCGGGAACCAGAACTGTTCTTCAGAGGAAAAACTTCATTTCTAAGGTGCTTTATTGCTTCTCTGTTGTAAAATCTGACAGGCTTAAGATTTATAAGCCTGACAATTCACTTTTTATTACTGCATAAGTGTTCAGCCGCAGGAGGAAATGCTAATTTTCACAATTAAATTGCAAGGTGGTTCCTATTTTCATGACATTAGGTTGGTTGACACACTTTGGGGTGATCAAGACCATGTTGAATGGTCCTTTATAGGGTGGCCACTCTTCAAGCTTGGGTGCTGCAAGTTTAAGGATTTTGAACGCTACAAAGAAAAATCTAGGGAGGGAGCTAGGACACAAACTTGACAATTATAAAAGTTTTACATTTTAATCAGGAAATAGGTGATTGGCAAGTTGAGCAACCCACAATCTACCTTGTGTCTTGCCAATTGCGTACCTTCTCTTTCTCTTTGTTTTCAAGAAGGAATGATGAGACCAGAACAGTACGTTCAGAAAACCCAGCAAAGCAAACCGTGCAATGGGCATGCAAGTGAATAAAATTAAAAAGCATGCCACAAACGTTATTAGATTCTAGACACGGCCTCGGTTTCATTTCCTGAACTCATACATGGATGTCTTAACTGTTCCCTAGTTACTGTATCTCCATTTCCGGAAACCTAACACGAGCATCTCTGCTTAACAGATCACCCAGGACAGAGAAGCCAGCAATCAACTATTTGTGCAACCCTAAAGTAAGGGCCCCCCTGCTGGACCCTGTTCTACAGTGTTCGCAAAGCAGGGGTTGAAATAGCCCGGAATCCAACAACCCAGCGGCAAGCAGCTTATGGTTTATACTTACATCATTTTTAACCCTTCCTCTCCTGGAAGGGGCTCAGTGGGATCAGGGTGTCCCCGAGTTCCGGAATTCGCAGGACCTAGGTGTGAGAGAAGAGCCCCAGGGCTTGGAGTGAGCGCTGAGCCCCAGGAGGGAGCGAGCAGCGAGAGTGCAAGGGGTTCATCACTAGCGCTCACGCTAGCGGCCGCGATATCCCTGTGGACTCCAGCGCGGCTCGCAGGGCGAGAAGCGGCAGGTGCAAAAAGCATTTGGGAGCCACTTGCCAGCGCGCGGAGGTAATGCGCTTCCTGTCCATTTATCTCAGGAAACCAGCGCAGCCTTCCCTCGAAACAAAATTAACCTCTCATTAGCCAGCCACTCGGTCCCAAGAAGGCCTTAAAAGCTTTACCCTCTCGCTAATGTATTTAGACTGTTCTTCCAGGCAAACGCTGCAGAGGCTGTGACTAACAGCTCGGGGCCGGGGGGGGGGGGTCCTCTGAGCTCCCCCAGGAGCTAGCCGCCAGCATCCCACCAGCCTGGCCACGGAAACCAGCTAACCCAGGATCCCAGTTTGTAGAAGCAAGCCGACCCGCCAGCCCTGAACAAACTTCACGCCAGAACCCCCCCCCCCCCCCAGAACAAGTTTCCTTTCATTTCTTGGGCGCCTTTCTACATCAAGCCCTCAGCTCCCCTGTCCTCAAGGGATGGGGAAGGGCAGCTGGAGGAAACTTAAGTGGCCGGCTGTCCTGGGTCATGGGCGCTGACAGTTTCTTGGGAAGGATCCGTGCCCGGCCTGGGGGTAACGTTAGTTTGAATCTAGTGAGGTCCAGGCGAGGAGAATTGGTTGAGTCCTAGGTCTTCGAGTAGCCCCCACCGCCCTGAGCCTGGCAGATTTATGCCACACAGGTGGACCAAGACCTAAACCAAACAGTCCCGGCCGCTGCCTGCCGCTCGCCCCCCACGTCCTCCTGGCCCACCGCAAACTTTAACAAAATAAACAACTCACCACAGGCATTCCCTTGTCTGCAGCGCGACGCTTGCCAGCTGGGAAAATACGCCGCAAGCCACGCGGCCGGCGCAGGAGGAGGCCGCGCCCGCCACCGGCCCAGGTGGGCGGCGGGAGGGCGGCTCCGCCCGGGGCAGCTGTCCAGACGGCCGGCTCCGGGCGAGCTCCCGCCCGGACTTGCACCCTGCCAGCCACCCAGGGGAGAGGGCGGGGAGACCAGTCCCTCTCCCCAACTTCCTCCAAACTGCTTTCTTCCCACTCGTGGCCAGCAGTCCCCCCAGCGCCACTCCGCCCCCTGACGGCGCTGCCGGGACGGTCCAGCTCAGCGCCAGGCCGGGAGTGCGGGAGTCGCAGCCAATGCCTCGGGGTCCCAGCCCGGCTCGCTCTCCTCTCCCGGGCCCTACACCCGGCCTTTCACAAAGACGCCTTTCACGTCGCCAGCGCCGCCCTCCGCGCAGCCTTCAGACCCGCCGGCCTGCCTTTGCCCACCCGCGGCATCGTGGATCCCGGTGGGTGACTTCGCCACCATCGCCCGGGTAGGGCAAGGGCAGCTGGCACACTGCCCTCCTTCCCCTTCTAGGCTTTCTGCAGCTGCACCAATGCTCCCCAAAGGCACCCTCTCCGAGGTCTCCTTTTGGGGCCTAGGACTTGGCAGGAATGGTCCTCTGGACGTGTGGGGACGTAAAGAATCCAGGGATTGTTCCTGACCACCTGAGGTGCCAATGTGACTTTCACTATGTAAGAAAACCCAGGATAAAGATGTGGGACTAACAACGGAGGAAAGGATAGAAAGAAACCCCTAAGACCCAGAGGAGGAAGTGTATTGTAGGAAGTGTACTTGAGGACCACAGTTTTGCCATCACCATGGAAAGGGAGGGGGAGGGGAGAGTGAGAAATATTCTCGAGAGTGGAACATGAGCTTCGCAGATACTCAGCGACAGCTATTTAGCCCGCCGTCTCTAAAACAGCGTACGGATTTCTAGAGAAGCCAAAAATTCATGCATCTAGACTCAGGTCATTGTGACCCTCCCCAGCGGCTCATCTTCTCTTTTCACCCTTCCTTGCAGTTTCCCCATCTAACGCTAGAGGCAGCATAGGGCAGCGTAAAAAGGGCGGGACTCCATCTGATTTAACAGGGGGGGGGGGGGGGGGATGGGGGGGTGTCACTGTCAAGAAAGATGTTGAAGGTTAAAGACCCAGTTCCTCTAGCTCTGAAATTCGATGACAGGAGACCCCTCTTCTCACCCTTTGCAGTCTGGCCTTTTGTTTTCCATCTTCTCTTATCTTCTCTAAGTGCCAATCAAAATGAAAAAAAAAGAATACTGAGACCATTTAAAGTAATTAATACACTGAAGCGTTCTCTCTCTCTCTCTCTCTCTCTCTCTCTTTCTCTCTCTCTCTCTCTTTTTTCTCGTCTTTTTGAGACAGGGTCTCCCTGTAGCCCCAGCTGGCCCGGAACTCACTATGTAGACCAGGATGGCCTTGAACTCACAGGGATCCGCCTGCCTCTGCCTCCCGAGTGCTGGGATTAAAGGCCACCACGTCCTGCTAAACATGCTCTTTTTAATGTGGAGAAGTTTTGGAAAGGTCCAAGTTCCTGGTCCACAGAAACAAGGAATTTTAATGTCCCCACTTGCTTTGCCTTTGAAAAGCCACTTGAGCAATCAGCAAAGCAAAGCTTTGATTTAGAAACGAAAGGCTACTCTCCGGTGTTTTTCCTTTCCCATCTACCAACACAAAGACAAGCTGCAGCATAAAATAATGATGAAAAAAGAGTTCAAAGCAAGCCCAGAGAGCCAGCCCAGAAGACCTTTTCTAATGCAGCCCCAGCTCTTCACTCTTTTGCAAAGCTACCTTAGGACTGCACATAAACACAGGCATAGGCTGCCACAAAACCTCCTTCCACCAACCCATTTTCTATAAATATTGGTCAATGCAAACTGTATGCCAACTTGCCAATCATTATGCAACTTGTTCCTTCAAATCATACATTTAGCTTTTCCTTAGTCTCAGTGATATTTTTCAGGACCTTAAATACACTACCCACTTTGGAACCTAGTTCTCCCTGTGGTCAGCTGTGTCTTTTTTTTTTTTTTCCTTTGTAGAATCTGCTCTGAGTTTAGTGCATAAAAGAATGAAATTTCATTATGAAGTGCTACTTTTAAACAGCAAATCTCTTGTCTGATTTTATCAGCAAAACTTAAAAATTACCTAGCTTTCACTAGCAATACACACTTTAAAAAGAAAACCATTAAAGATAATTTCTTTTAGCTGTTCAAATTTATGGGGTAGAGAGCCCTGACAATTTGATGCACATATGATTGTTTAGTGATTAAATTATGGGAGTTAACATTTCCATTTCTGTTAACAAAACTCTGATTAACCTGAAATAGTTGTACATATTTATGGGTTATAGTTTGAGATTTCAATACATGCATGCAGTATATACCAATCAAATCAAATCAGGGTAATTAATGTTTCCATCTCATTATTATTTTCTGTTTAAATACTCCTCTTGTTAGGAACTAAAATTTTCTTTAAATAATAGTAGTGGGAAAATGTTGTGAATTTTAAAAATTTTGTTACTATTAGTTGAAAATTTTAATTTACAAATTGAGATTGTACATATGATAGCACAATGTTTTGAAATAAACATTGTGGAATGTCTATATTAACATATAGTTGATATACTTGGCATTTTTGTGTGCGATGAGAACATTTACTGTCTACTCTCAGTGATTTTCAAGAGCTCAATACATTGTTATTAGCTATAGTCACTATGCTGTACAATAGTCTATTGCTTTTATTTACATCAATTTCAACACTCAGACTGTATCAGTCATGTACACTAAAACATTTACATATCTCTTTAGACTTTGAGTGCTCCATTTAGTAAAAGGGACTTGAGGGGTTTTTTTCTTCCAAATTCTTTATCTTGCCCAATGCAATACAATCCTTCTCCTCTCAACTCATTCTGACCTTTTTTTTCTCCTTACACTGGCCCAAATAAATTAAATATGGGAGCAGAAAAGGGATAAGAGGGCTGGAAAGCTAGTTCAGTTTGTTAGGGGCTTGCTTTATAAGTACAAGGACCCAAGTTTG
>NW_008339910.1:63768-86150 GCF_000622305.1 Nannospalax galili | reverse complement strand
CACACACACACACACACACACACACACACACACACACACACAAATGAAGCCATTTTTCTTTTCAGTGAAATTCACTTATCAGTTTTCTATTGACTGTTAAGGAACTTTACACTGATATGTTTTTTAAAATATTTATTATTTTTATTTTATGTGTATGAGTGTATTGTCTGCATGTATGTGAGTGCACTCGTGTCATGCAATGCCGTGGAGATCAGAAGAGGACTTCAGAATCCCCTGGAACTGGAGTTAAGGAAGGTTAGTAGCCACCTTGTGGGTACTGGGAATCGAACTTGGGTTCTCTGCAAGAGCAGTAAGTGCACTTAACTGTTGAACCATCTCTCCAGCCCCAACTGATACAGTTTTTTGAATGTTCATTTAAAGATGACAGAAGTTGGGATTTTAATAAGTTCAGATAATGCATTCATCCAGTTCTCCAGTTGTTAATGTTGTAGATTGCTTACTTTTGATATTTCTACACTTTCCTTTTTGAAAAGTGTATGTTTTCTATTATCAAGAGACATATTAGGGCCTAGAGAGGTGGTCGCGGTTCTTCTAGAGGACCCAGGTTTGGTTTCTAGCACCCACATCAGGCAGCTCACAATGGCCTGTAACTCCAGTTCCAGGGATCCAATGCTCTCTTCTGACCTTCTTGGGCATCTTCACACACACAGCATACACACACAAAACAAACAAACAAACAAAAAAACAAAGTAAGACTCTGATTTTTTTTTTCTTGCTTTTCTTTGTATATGTTTATTTATAGGGGGTACATCTATATGTAGATGTACTTGCCCATGTATATATCTGTGTGTGGAGGGCAAAGGTCAATTTCAGGTGTTTTTCTCAGGTGTCATTCTTCCCCTTTTTTCTTGAGACAGGATCTCTCACTTGCCCTGGAAGTCACTCATTAGACTAAGTAATCTGGCTGGCCAGTAAACCCAGGGGTCTCTCTGACTCCTCTTCTTTAACCTTGGGATTACAAGTGCACACACCCACAATTGGCTTTTAAAATATGGGTTTTTTAAAATATGAGTTCTGGGAATTAAACTCAAACTTGCATGGCAAACCCTTTACCTACTAAACTATCTCTCCAGCCCTTTTCTTGCTTTTCATTGCTTGAATGCATTGTTGAAATTCTTTGAACAATTTTATATTAGTGCTCAATTTAGTAATTCATTTATTTACTCACAATATTTGAGAATCATTACTTCTAATACATTGTACTGCTTTAATAATACAATTAGCAAGGAATAAAATATTTAGCAAATCATAGAGAAAATGTTATTTGAAATATTATTTAATAAGCATATTTTATTTAGTTAAATCTTATTGAAGTTTATAATTTTTTAAAATTCATGGATCCATTGTTCAAATTGATCAACAATCTGAATGGGGGTCTACAGTGATTAAGTGGGTGGCTCAGTGGTTACAATCATTGACTGCTCTTGCAAAGGTCCTGTGTTGGGTTCCTAACACCCACATGGTGCTTAACAACTATCAGTAACTACTGTTCCAGGGATCTGACATCCTCTTCTGGCCTCTGTGGTGCATACATGTGGTGCACTTACATACGTGCATGCAAAACACTCACACACATAAAATAAAAATAAAAAGAATATAAATAATGTAGAGCTATCTCCTATTTAAATTATTATTTATGTATTTATTTAATGTTTATAAGTGTTTTGCCTGCATATACATAGTGTACCACATGTGTGCAATGCCTGTGGAGGCCAGAAGAGGGCATCAGATTCCCTAGAACTGGAGTTACCAACAGTTGTTAGCTGCTATGTGGGTGCTAGGGGTCTAACTCCAGTTCTCTGGGGCAGCCAGTGCTCTTAACTACTGAGCCATCTCTCCAGCCCTCTACCACTACATTTAAAGTGATGGGAATTTGCTTTGCTTTTTTTGATTGTACAAAGAGCCAAGTCTGTTGTCTTGAATCACCTTGTATTGTGGACAAAGTAAGGATTTCTTCCATATTGTAAACATGAAATATGAATCTTTGAAACATAGATAACAATGAACAAGGATTATTGCAAGAGTGTTGAGGGTGGCTCAGTGGTAAAGTAAGTACATGCCTAGCATGCATGAAGCCCTAGTTTATTTCCCCAACATGAAAATAAAATAATAAATAAATAAATAATGAGAACTTTGCATTCTATTAGAAATACAAGGCTGATTTTCAAGAGAAATCCTATGATGTTAAAGTATTCCTATATAGGTACCTTATAAAGTAAGTAAGGAAGTGAATGCATATTAAATTAGTAAAGTCAATATTAACAAGGAAATATGTGAATAAGGAAAAAAATGGCAATAATTTCTTTTAAGTATTAGGGAAAAGTCTTTCTGTGTATTGCAGCCATTCAACACATTGTAAGATAGTAGAAGATGAAGCATCCAAGGCTGAGTTTCTATTGTATCAATCAATTCAAAATTCAATGAATCCCAGTCCTTAAAGTACTATGAAATCTAAGTGAAATGGAAAGTTGGATACTCTCTCTTCTAACAGCCTCTAGTAGCAATTAAGAGTTTAAATTAGGTTACAAAATTGGGTATATTCTAATATACAGATGAAATGTATGACTTAAACAATATTTTAAAAATTCTAAGAATGTACATTTTTAGATCAATTAGAAATCAGTATTCACATTGTTACAAATACAAAAATATTGTTTTTTTCTTTTCATGTTTCATCATCTCAAGTTGTTTGTGCCACATAGAAGCCTCAGGGAGTATTTAATGCCAGAATCAAGTTGAGACTCAAGTATAAGAATATAAAAATAGTGCATGCTTATAAGTTTGCAAAGACATCTGGCTGAATTTAGGAGTAGAGCTTGTTTCTAAAGAAGATAGCTTGGGAGTAGGAAGGGATTGTCAGAGGTCTGGGCTCTAGCTATTGAATTGTTAATGTGCTCTTCAGCTGTCCCAGCTGAGACTGTCCATCAGTG
Organism: Nannospalax galili; assembly: GCF_000622305.1. NCBI lineage: Eukaryota > Metazoa > Chordata > Mammalia > Rodentia > Spalacidae > Nannospalax > Nannospalax galili. The sequence continues at coordinate 83,199 of NW_008339910.1, read as the reverse complement.
AAGAATGTGAGGAATGTGTGATGGGTGTAGGCATCCCTGTGAAGTGGATGAAATTTCCCTTCCTCCTTTCTCATGCCACTTAGGGAGTGGGGCTTGCTGGGGAGATGAGGATGTATGCCTTTCCATTTCCTGGTAAGCAGTCCACATCCTCCATGCTTGCTCCTTGAGATAATACACATCCATACTCAAATGCAAATCCCTTAGTTGCTTTCATTAAGCAATGCTTCTTTGGATTTTGTTTTGTTTCTGTTGTTATGTATGGTATGGAGGCCAGGCTGGCCTTGAGCTTGAAACAATCCTCCTTACTCAGACTTCCAAGTGTTGGAACACATCTAACCAATAATTTGATTTAATTTTCTCTTATTTCCAGATATAACACATGAGAGAAGTCACACACTCTTAGTAATGGCTTTATAGTCATTCCTAGTAATAATTCCCACATAAAGCTATTTCAGATGCAGTTGAGTTTGGCTCGGTTGCCTTCCCATCTGGAAACACCTTAATTGTCCTCAGAGTTGTCCTAACAGGCAACAAATAAATAATCAGAGTGTGTGCACCTGCAATACCCTAAAGTCGATGGGAATGAATTTCCAGCCATGGCTCCTGCAACCGATCAATATTAAGTAGTCTAAGTGAACCAATACTGAACTCTGTTCAAAATTTACCTTTCTAGAGCCAGATGTGACTTCAGGCAGAAATCCCAGTACTTGGAAGACTGAAGCAAGAAGATCACAAGTCTGAAACAGACTAGCCTAGGCTCTGTATAGAGAACCTTTCTCAAAGAAACCATACAAAACAAAATTTATCATTCTAGCATTTATCTGTGTCGTGGTATAGTCCCTGTCTTTTCTATACTTCTTTGTATGTTACTCACTCACTGATTTTCTTCAGCTGTCAAATCTGATGTCAGGCAAGGTGTCAATCAAATTTCATTTTCTGATGTGCAATTTCTTTATGTGTTTGAGTTTTAGACTTATTATTAAGTATTAAAGTCAATCTTTTACTTTTATTTTCTTAAAAATACCAAACCTAGGCATTTGGCCCTACATGCCTGTAATCTCAGCACTCAGAAAGCAGGACTGCAGGTTCAAAGCCAGTCTGAGTGACAGAATGAGACACTGTCTCAAACAAGCAAATAAACAAATACAAAAATAAAACACCTCAACTAATGGTACTTGAAAGTCTCTCTCTTTCTTTCTCTCTCTCTCTTCTCTCTCTCTTTCTCCCTCTCTCCCCTCTGCTTTTCTGTTCTCCTCTCATGCTTATGAGGATATTTCTAATCAGAAGGGTTAAAAATGCTATGATGCATTTGAGCTTAAATGGAAGAAGTCTAGATGGAATTCAAAAGGGGAGGATAAAAAGAAATGAAAAGTCTTCATAAGAAAATCAAAGTTATAGAATGAGACTCCTAATCCCTAGCCTTAAATATATTATTATTAATAAAATTAAGTAATTATTCTGGAATAACATGGAGAAAAAGGAAATGAGTGATGTCATATCAGAAATACATAGAACATATGAAATACATTACCACCTCCTCATATGCAGATGAACTGAGGGAAAATTATTCTGGATATCTTACTGGTGCTGGAAGAATAGTTTACTCATTTTCTACTTAGGATACTCAACTATCCACTTTAATAGTTTATGTTTTTTGACTTTATGCTATATAGGATGCTCACTGGGACAAAAGAAGCAGGAAAGTACACATATACTGGAAAAATAGTTCAGAACAGTAAAATTTTTGTGACGTGGGGAAATGATTGTGCACTTTATAGCTAAACTCTGTGAGAAAGAGATGATCCAAACTTTAGCACGGGCTTTGCTAGTCAGGCATACCAAGCTCATGCCATCTCCTCATCCAAAGCACATTAATGGCCTGTCATTGTGCTGAGCCGTTAAGAACACTGGTTGTTTTTGCAGGGAACTTGGGTTCAAATCCCAGCACCCACATGGCAGCTAACAACTGTCCATAATTCCAGTTCCAGGGGATCCACTGGCCTTTTTTGTCCTCCCCAGGAATTGCATGACATGGGTGCACTTACCTACATGCAGGCAATACACTCATACACTAAAATAAAAATAAAATATTAAAAAAAAAAACACTTAAAACTCTTCCTCCCTTTTCACAGTCTCATGGTCTCCTCTCTCTCCCTCTCTCTCTCTCTCTCTCTCTCTCTCTCTCTCTCTGACTTTTCTTTAAAGCTGAATAAAATTCTGAGGTGTAAATGTACCACACTTTTCTTATCCATTTATCTGCTGATGACTATCTAGGCATGTTCCATGTCTTTTCAGTTGTGAATAACGCATCCATAAAATAGATGTGACAATATCTCCTTAGTATACTGACTTAGAACTCTCTGGGTATGAACACAGAAAGGCTATAGCTGATTCATATAGTATTTATAATTTTATTTTTCTGAGGAGCTTCCATGCTGATTTCCAAAGTGGCCGTGCTAGTTTGCACTCCCAACAATGAATAAGGATTTCTCTTTCCTTACATCTTCATTAGCATTTGTTATCATTTGTTATTTTTTAATTTTAAAAAAATTTTCTGTGTATGAGTGTTATGCCTACATGTATGTACATGCACCCCTGTCATGCAGTGCCCGCTGATGACAGAATAGGGCACTGGATCCCCTGGAACTAGAGTTTCAAATGATTGTTAGCCACCATATGGGTGCAGGAAATCGAACCCAGGTTTTCTGCAAGAACAGACTGTGCTTTTAACCACTGAGCTATCTCTCCAGCCCAGTCATTTATTTTCTTAATGACAGCCACTATTTGAGACAGAATTTCAAAGTAGTTTTAATTTGCCTTTCCTTGGTGCCTAAGGATGTTTAACACTTTAAAATATTTATTAGTCATTTGTATTTCTTCTTTGAGAATTGTTTGTTCAGTTCAGTAACTCATTTATTGATTAGATGATCTTGTATTTTTTGTATTTAATTTTTTGCTGTCTTTTTAAAGATATGTTATTTATTATTTTTATTTTATGTGTGAGTGTATTGCCTGCTTGTGTGTAAGTGCACCCAGTGTCATGCAATGCCAGAGGAGGTCAGAAGAGGGTGTCAGATCCCCTGGAACTAGAGTTACAGATGGTTGAGTGATAGGAGTCGAACCTAGGTCCTCTGCAAGAGCAGCCAGTACTCTTAACCACTGAGCCATCTCTAGCCCCTTTGCTGTCTTTAAAAAAAAATCTGATCTCTGTGAGTTTAAGGCCAGTCTGGTCTCCATAGTGAATCTAGGACAGCTGAGGCTACAGGGAGACCCTGTCTCAAAAAGACCAAACAAACAAACAAACAACAACAACAAAAAAACTGTTATATCTTGATTCCCTGTGTGATTTATAGTTGACAAAGACTCTTCACTATTCTGTGGACTGTTTCTTCACTCTAGTGATTATTTCCTTTGCTGTGCAGAAGCTTTTTAATTTCATGTTATTCTTCTTGTCAGTCTTTGAGATTATTTCCTGTGCTACTGGAGTCCTTCTTAGAAAGTCTATGTATGCCTATATCTTGAATTCTTTTGCTTATTCTTCTTGGGCAGTTTCAGAGTCTCAGGTGTTATATTAAGGTCTTTGATCCATTTTGAATTGACTGCTATGCAGGTTGCGAGACATAGATCTAGTTCCATCTTTTAACTTATCGGTATCCATTTTCCCCAGCATCATTTGTTAAAGAGGTGGCTGCCTTTTTTCCAGTGTATGTTTTTGACACCTTTGTCAAAGATTAGATCATCTCAAATACACTATGAGCCATAGGAACAGAAACAGCAAGGTACTATCACAAACACAGACACATAGAGTATAGAGAACCCAGAAATAAACCCACGTAGCTACAGCCATCTCTCTGGGTACATCAGGTTTTATCAGTCTTGGTGCCTGTCAGTTGCTATTGGCTCTGCATGACCTTGTGTTCATCTTACCTCTCCCATGTCAGCTCATATTGGTACCTCTCTCATTTCTCCCCTGCAGCCACATCCTTTAACATTCCTTGATTTCTTTAAGAGTTTTAAGAGTTTTCTGAGTGAACTACCTCGGTTTTTTTTTTTTTTTTTTTCCCCTGCTGAAAGGCTTTTTCTCCTGTATTTTCCACTGGGTAGAGTTTCAACTTTCAAGTTTCTACTTAGGGAGGGTGACCAGTATTCAATCTTTCCCAGGATCTTTTTGAAATAAAACCTATTTAGTTAGTTTCTGCTTGACACTTTGAATCATGATGATACCGTGTAATGATCGTGTTTGCTCATTTACTTTCATGTTTATTATCTTCTTCACAGAAGACATAGATAGGGATCATCTTGTTCAAATAGTCAAGGATTTAATAATTACTTAAAATGGAAAACTTGAATAATATTTTACATTGAAGAATCAGGATCAGGTAAGTGATTTAAAAAATTCTACCCAAGAGGAGAAAAGAGTATGGCATGTGTGAATATGATTGAAGTATGTTGTATGCATGTGAAAATGTCACAACCAAACCCATTATCTTTTATACTTAATATATGCTAATAGAAGTTTTAATTTTTTCACTCAAGAAGATGAAAAGAACTTAGGCATATATAATTGTAAGTTTGACTATCAAAAAATGTCATTCAGAAAAATTTATCCATCAATGGTTCTATGGTAAAGAGACTTACACTCTTGGTCTGAATTTGTGTACATGGAGTATGTAGACCAAGTACAGATATAGTTAACATTAGAGCTAATCTACAAATGGCCTTCATCATCAACATCCACACAATCAGTGGAAATGCATGATCATAAAAGTTCTATTCTTTTTCTAGTGATGAAAAAGAGATTAATGGGTTAAGATGCTTCTCATTGATCTGTAGTGTCTATATGTGGAATAGATCCTCCACCCTCTACTTCTCTTTGGTATTTAGATCTATTCCTGTATTTCTAGTCAGTTATCCTCAGCAAAAGGGTTCAGTGAATATTTCATAGGCAGGCCTAGGATCTCTAGTGCTTAGTAAGAAGATGGCATCAACCAAGTACTAAGGCAGTGTCTATTTCACTTTGGATCACAGTTTCTTGTGTTGTTGCTCAGTGCTGAGTGTTCTCACTAAACTGTTTATCAATAAGCTCAATGCTTACAACTCATTTGGGCAATTACTTACTGGAACTGCTGATGGAGGCTGTAACAGAGAATGAGAGTTTGACTAATTATCAAGTTCACAGCAGTTAAATTATAGTTTACCATTGTTACTGCTGGTTAGTTATATTGTTGGAACATAAAGGATGCTATTTTTAAAACAAGATGATGATGTAGTTTATGCTTATTTTCCACACCATGGTAGAAATCATCACAGATGACCCTTAATCTTCAAATCTTCTGTTGCATTACTTTACTTATTTTTCACTCTATTTATTCCTTTGCCAAAAATTTGTTGTTTTCACATACTGTAATTTACTAATTTTTTTCTTTCTTATTGCTTAAAAGTACATTCCTATAGTGTGTTTTCATTACCTTTTACATGATTGGTCAACATGTATAATGTTCATTGGGACCCTAATAAATATAGAGAATTTACTCTGATAGCTATTATATAGGCATGTTGCAAGCATAATTTAATTTTCTCAATTTTGGATAATGTGTTATTATGTCTATTTTATGTATGAGGATACTTAAGTGCCAAGAAGTTCTCTAATATAACGAGTGGCAGGTACTTCCTCCAGAGTTCTCTCTGCAGTACACTGTCCCTAGTTAGCACATACTCAGTGTACTTACATCCATGTAGGTAAATCATTCATACATATAAAAATAAAAATAAATTTAAAAATTGTAATGAAGCTGAAGATTTTCCTATCACCCAACAATGCCATTGCTACTATAAGATCTTAGTGCAGTGTATTATTCATGTTTTGTGGTGATATTCGTATAGGCAAGCTTACTGCTCTGATGTGCATATGAGAGTATAGTATATATAATCATGTTTACTATACAATGCTTGATAATGATAATGAAGTTCTGTATTTGCTGGTGTATACTTTTATAATTATTTTAAATATACTTGCTCTACTCATAAAGTTTGTCATTAAACACCATACCATGTTATGCTTGACCTGTACCATCTAGGTTTGTGTAAGTGTGCATGATTGTGTTGAAAATATATTTGGAATCCATATTTTCAAATATGGATATAATGAGCTTTGATTATACTCACTCGACCAACCTTCTTTTGTCCCATCCTACCTCCTGCTGGATTCCCTTCCTCTTCCTCAATAGTCCATCTACTTTCATGTCTTTTAAAAACCCACATTCTGCATTTGAGAGAAAACGTGGTAAATGTCTTTACATCGCTGCATTTTTAGAATGTTACAAGCTTTTGATCTGTTTCATATTGCCTCTACCTAAGTTCTCTGAGCCTCCAGTCAACAATTAGCTTTTATAGTATGCTCCATAGGCAAATAGGAATATTGAAGAACCAGAAATGACTTGGCTTAGCTTCTAGTACAGGATTATGGTTTGTCTTTACTTACTTTGGTTTCCAGATACTGAAAAAGCCAAAGTCTTCATCAGCAGGAGACTTTTCTTCATTCTTAGTATGTAAGGAGACTCATATTAGGGTTTACTTCCAAGCAGTGAGATTCTCTCCTGCTCCCAATTTACAAGAACGCTTTCAGCTCTCCCTTTTCCGTAGGAGTCACACTGTTCCCTTCTGACCTGAATGGAAACTAACTGGATACTTCAGCCTTTCTTTTTTTTTTTTTTTTTTTTTTTTTTTTTTTTTTTTTTTTTTGATACCTGGAGATGTTTACTTTTTATGTGACTCAGATTATGTCTTTTTAATATTGCTCCTATGATTGCTGTGTTTATAGTAGATAGTACTTTCAAGGCATGACTCCGCTGCGTAAATTTGACCTTGAACTCAGGCCATATTCTTCTAGCCTCCCTAGTACATACAGAAGCACTATACATGTTGTTTTGATTATCTATTTTATGGCTATCATAAAGTTATACTTTTGCAGTGCTAAAAAGATGGCTCAGCAGTTAAGAGCACTGGCTATTCTTACAGAGGACCCGGGTTCAATTCCTAGCACCCACATGGTGGCTAATAACTGTTCATAACTCCAGTTCCAGGAGATCCAACACCCTCTTCTGACCTCTGTGGGCATTGCATGACATGGGTGCATTTACATACATGCAGGCAATTCACTTATACACATAAAAAAGTTACACTTATTTTGTCTTTCTTTTAAATGTCTTTCTTATTTTTTACCTTAGTCAAAATATAACTTTAATAAGGCAGCTCTCCTGTCTATTAGAATGAAATTGGAGAAGATGGAGTTGATTCGTATTTATATGTGGAATTGAGGATTAAGGGAGAGGAAAGGATGGCATGTATGTATTGGAGATATAATTTTGGGGTTGTACTATGCAGTCTAAAGATAAAGGTTGCAATCTTAACTTTACTTATGTGCTAAGTCTGTGCTGATTAAAAGTTCTTAAACCTCTCTGCCTTTCTTATTCCTTACCAACATCTAGAAATAGAGTTCCTAGTAGGTAGGATAATTGTAAGTTTTGTTCATAAAAAGGTTTTGATAAGCTACTTGGTATAGACTGTGAAACCCTTAATGCATGAGTAATTGTTTTGCTCTAGGGCAAAATAATGGGGGCAGCAAAACTTCTCTGTAGGAGAAAATAAGATACATTTCCCCCTCTCCTGAGAGGATGTGGGTATTCTGGGTGGTGGTGTGAGGCAAAAACCTGATAGGAGATGAATAAGCACTAAAAGTCTACAACAATGGGAGGCTGGAAGAGAAGTCTAAGAATGTACAGTGCTCACTTTAATGTCATTAATGCTGTGATCTCCATGCAAGCCTATTTCAATGACTCTCAATGCCAGGCCACCTAGGATGCAGTTGTGATTGTAGAACTCAATATGCTGAGATCATCAATGAACTGACAGTTGCTGCCATTGAATTACTCCCTCAAATGTCATTAGATTTTCCTAACTCTGTCATTGCCTAATATGAGGTTTTTGTGTGGGTGTATGTACTTGTAGTGGAAATGGAGTGGTTACACCATTCATAAACTGAATGACATCAGCAGGAGCTGCAGAAGGAGCCAGAGGAGAGTCAGGAAAACATACAATCCATGAGAATCTGCTGAAATACTAAAGAGAGATTCAGGCTTCTATAGGGATTTGAGTCTATCATATCAGCTGGGCATCCCTACCGTAAGTAGGGGTAGACTAAGTGGAAGATAATCTAAGGTATGTTCTTGGCTGGGTGTTGGGGAAGGGAGCTAAAAATCAACTTGTAGCAACCATAGGGTCACACTGAAATGCACCTCGATGATCTGTTTGCCATCATCTGATCATCCGCAGGCTAACTCTGATCTCAAGCTTTTTCAGTCAATTCTTATTATTAGTGATAGTTATGTTCTATAAAGTTGCTACAAATACTGAGTTAGTGAATGTCCAACCAGTGGAAATACAGGGCCTAGTCCTCACGTCCTGTGGTCACATTTTCATCAACCAATGAACATAACTTTGTCATTTGTGTCTTTCTGTTTAAAGACACTTTATTTAATACATACTGTTGATTTGTTAGCACTGAAGTCCTTGCCTTTAGCTTTACACATCAGTTTATCTAATGTACTTTTTCTTTGCCAGACACATCAAAGCCTTCTTGTGTTCAGCAACACCAGACAGCTCTCAGTCCCTCACTTTGGGTCCATTTTAAAAAGTGAATTAACCAAGCAAAAAAATTGTTGAATTTGAACAAGCAGCATTAAATAGATCAAGGAAAAAAAAATCAACTGTTGTACATATATGAGCTGAAATAGAAAGGTAGAATTTTACCTGCCAGATTGGGAACAGGCCACTGGTAGCTCAAAGGGTCTACTTTTTGTATACATGGGCAAATGGCAACAAATGCACACCAAATGCTGATTTAGGGATTACACATAGGTTGTATCAACTAGGCAAAGTCATAAATATGGAATCTATAAATAACGACAACCAACTGTTTCCTCATTCTAACAGGCATCAATATGTGCTTAGGACTTGGCAGCCCCTGTGGAATCTTCAACTCAATTTCTAGTGTCCCAAATAAAAAAGAAAAAAGTAAAGTATGACCTTTAGCTGAGCACTCTTATTCAAAATATGGCAAGAGAAAATTAGGCTAGTTTAGAAATCCTGTTTAAAAGTTTTAATTTAATAAAAAACGTGTATCTACACCAGACAATGGAAGGAGGAAGTCTCAAAAAGAGCTCAGATGTTTATCTTTAGTAGTTCTTTTTCAAAACCTTATTATTTATTATTTATTTGTTGTGTGTTTGCATGAATGCATGGAGGTCAGAAGACAACTTGTGGGAGTCTCTCCTTTTACCATGTGGCTCTTGGGAATCAAACTGAGATTATCAGGCTAGGAGGCAAGCACCTTTATTCACTGAGCCATTTCACCCTCCCAGTAGTTCTTCCTACCTGAAGAAAAGTTACAGGAAAGCTTGCAATAGTTCAATATTATAAACTTAGTTTTGTTCTACATTCCAAGAAATCTAGTTGGTTTAAAAGTTCAATTTTAAAAAACTGTTTCAGGAGGTGGGTAGCCCAGTTGTGCAACATTTACCTAGTATATACAAAGCCCTAAGCTTGAGCCCAGCATTGCAAAGTAATAGAAAAATAATAAAATAATATTTATATATGGCATTTATTAGAGATGGTTTCAAGAGACAAAGTAAGATTTATAAACTATCAAGAGAAGAATAAGTAAAACACAGAACTGGAATGTTACCTGCCTTTTAAAGGTTAGAAAAGAAGATCCTAGATCTGCTGGTGGGCTACTGTGAAATCCTGGTAATAAAATTGAAGCACTTTTCATTTGTCAAAGCTTTAAGGAAATGCATGCAATTTGGTGGGGGTATTGGGGGGTGCAGATAGGGGAGGGGGTGCAAATGTGATCAAGATGGATGAAATGCACAAAAATTCAATAAATATATATATATTGAAAAGAAAAAAAAGGCTTAGAATTATAAGCACCTAATTAGCAACTTGAATTTTTCCATCAGATATGGGGGTGGAGGGAGCATGATGGAATTTTCTAATGGAGCCATACTCTCGCTTACTTTTGGTTTTCTCTAGAGAATGAATATGTTTAATTTTCTAGTTCTAGGATTAGATAATCATGGTGTGATCAGATAATAGATTTGTATTAATTTGATCATTCAGGAATATAATTTTCCAAACTTGGCCTCAATAGTCCCATGCTCAACCTAATAAATTAATTATATCCCCTAATACTCTTTGCTTTGCACATAAGAATGCTTTTCATTATTTACAATGCTTTTCTTTATTTACAACATTTTGAATTATTACACATTAGAGTGGGTAGCCAAGGAAGGGCATTAGCTACAATAAGCAGGTCAGACACCCATACATTTAGGCTTTGGTCAATTGGAGATAGGATCATATGCTGTAGAGTCTTTGAGGACTTTTAAAAGTATTAAGATGAGATGATTCCACTTTACAGATAGAAATGTGTGCATATGAATAAACATATACAGTATACCATATTTAGAGAGATCAACTTGTGACATATCTGTGAAAAATGGAAGAGATAGAAAATATGCAATGTATGTGATTAACTTCTTTACCTTACTTAATTGTATGCATAACTCTTTTTATCATAAAGTAACACAAAAGATCCCCAGTACTTTTTCTGATCCAAACAGTTATTGCAAATATTTATCATAAAGTAAGTAGGATTTTCCTTTATACTTGAGAAAATTGGCTAAGCCTTAAATAAGAGATATAATATATTCCAGATCCAGCTGTTCAGCATGCCTTCAACTGGTGTCTATGCAACTCTGTTACCACCACTCAATATAGCCTATACTATCAAGTAGATTTTCCAAAAGAAAATCTTAAACATGGATAATACTTAGGTATTTTTATTTCTAAATGACAGGAAAGGAAAAGGAGGATTGGGGAAGGTGGCTCATTCCTTTTTCTTTAAGCCAAAAGAGAGGCAAGGGGATCAAAATAACCATAGGGGGAAACTGAAACTATAAAATGAGAAGACTTGGGACAAGAGAGATGGCTCAGTGGTTAACAGAGCAGTATGAAGCCGGAGAGATGGCTCAGTGGTTAACACAGCAGTATGAGGCCGGAGAGATGGCTCAGTGGTTAACACAGCAGTATGAGGCTGGAGAGATGGCTCAGTGGTTAACACAGCAGTATGAGGCTGAAGAGATGGCTCAGTGGTTAACACAGCAGTATAAGGCTGGAGAGATGACTTGGTGGTTAACACAGCAGTATGAGGCTGGAGAGATGACTCAGTGGTTAAGAGAGCATATTGCTCTTCTAGAGGACCTGAGTCTGTTTAGCACCCACATTGTGTGGCTTGTAACTACTATAAATCCAGTCCCAGGGGAATCCAATGCCTCTGGCCTACTTGGGCACCTGAACGCCCATCCATATACCCTTCAGCCCAAAGTACACATAAGAATAATAAAAAGAATAAGTCCAAAAAATGAGAAAATTTGTGATTAACTTGTATCTGGAAAGCTCCAAAGAGGGTGAAACAGATACATTTTCTTTTCGAAATGGCAGAGCTTGAGGTATCAGTCATTGACCAAGCTTTATTCTGTAATTTAGTGGAAGTCAAACATTAAGAGTCTTCTCTCAGGCCAAATGGACTTTTGGGGAAACTAGTGAGGGTTAATAACATGTCAATAGAAAATATGGAGTTGTATTCCACAGGGATTTTCTATACAACTTGAAAATAAAAGTATTTTGCACACTCCCATTGAAAAGAAGCAGCTCAGGAAGATATTTGAAGAGAAAGGGTTTTCTGTGGCTTTGACTCTGCACTCCTGTGGACCAAGAGAAGGGTGGTTATATTTTCCACATGGAGGTGGCATCCCATATTGGTTCATGTGAGTGCAGCCTCTGGGGCTGAAGCGGCTGTGTGCTTTAGAATCTCTTTTACATTGCCTTTAGAATTAAGGTTGGGGGGTAATTATTTTCAATTTAGAGACAATTTTACCTTATTATTTTTATTTTATTTTATGTGTATGAGTGTATTGCCTGCATGTATATGAGTACACCTGTGTCGTGCAATGCCCCAGAGATCAGAAGAGGGCTTTGGATTCCCCTGGAACTGGAGTTAAGGATGGTTCATAGCCACCATGTGGGTGCTGGGAATCGAACTTGGGTCCTTTGCAAGAGCAGGCAGTGCTCTTAACCGCTGAGCTGTCAAGAACACTACCTCGTAGACTTCAGGGAGAGCTGAGAGGAGGGTTGACTGGCTTGTAAAAATAACCAGGGGAGGCAAAGTAGATGTGTGGGCTTGGCAGAAGAAAAAACAACACTAACTGTGCCAAAACAATGACAGCTGGCATTCTATGGGTTTTTGCTGTGGATGAGAATATTCAGAATTGGGTAACTCCAATATTTTAAATTATAGTGGCAGCGTGAATGGTCAGCCACTGGTTGTTCTTGACCAAATCCTCAACATATGTACCTTCTCTGCTATTATTTTTCTACCTACTTTTCTTAATTTTCTCTCCTTTTCTATAGTCCTTATATTTCATATTGAAATATAGGCAAGAATAAATGATCTACTTTTGACCAGACTAGTTTTTCCTGTTGAGTTTTCCTGTTGATATGATGATGAAGAAAAATTTTAAACAGAATTGCTTTGATGCTTATGATGATGGTATACCCTCAAGAATGTAAAATATCAGTATTAAATAAACAACTTACAATTTAGTGTAATGAAATGTTTCCCATTTGCAAAATATCCAAGACAAGCAGAATTTGGTTTGTGAAAATTCTGTGTTTTTCTTTTGTGGTGTGGACAAAATTTCTCTGCTTTTTAAAGACTTTACTATTAAAATCTCTTTAGTAATGTTGAGTCTGATGCTTTCTCTCTCTCCTTATATGATATGCTCTCAAAACTTTCTGAGGATGACGGATTAGCAATCTAAATATAGGCTCAGCTTTCACATGTAGTATGCTCATGTTATTGCTGGTTTGTATTATAAAAAACTTATTTTGTTTGATGAGACTTGAAATATGGGACTTTTTTTATGGTAGGTTTAAATAATATGATGACAAAGTATGTTGAATTTCTTCCTGGGTTAGATGATACATCTTAATAAGATGAATGACATTAAGTTTTTTAGTTCCATTCCTTTGCTACCAGTACAGTGTATTTGTGAGATATCTGGTCCATGTAACAGGAATTTCTGGCAACATTCTTAGGCCATTGTTTCTGTAGGGGACTTTATTTGTCTTAGGGTTTTCAGGATTTTGGATTTCATCTTATAACTTCCGTTCTATCCCAGTGTTCACGGGAAACTTACAGACTCTGGCACGTGGCTATTTCTATACTTAACTGTCTTATGTACTTATAGTGTTTCAGGCTATTTTTTCTCCTTGTCTCAATTCTAGACTATGGGGATACAAGGTTTACATATTGAGAAGCTTATCAATGTTTATTGAAATATGATACCAATGGGAGTCATGGAACTTCTGTGAGAGATCAGAGAACCAGCCTCTTCTTTCCCATGAATGCTTCTGGAAAGAAGCAATGTGCCCTCTTTCCTGAGGTAAACTTTCCATTTCCTGGCATAATTATGCACAAAGCACCCCCTACTCCATATTCTTTTTGTTTGTTCTCTTGGTCGGGAATGGTGCAAAATATTTTGAGTGATGACCAGAAAATCATTAGAACTTATTATTTAGAGAACAAATCAGTAGTGAACAGCTGGCAACCAAGACTCAGAGAGCCAGAAAAAAATATAGGAGAATCATATTTTGGTCTAAAATTAAACTAAATAATAGTTATTTTAGGTGGATGGGTATACTTGTCTTCTTTTTGATATTTTTGCAAAAGCAACTAAATAATTTATAAGAACATATTATTATTAGTTCTTCATATACCTCCACCTTTTAAATGGCTAAACTGAGGAAGGGGGATGGCAATTGCCTTATTCAAAGCACTCAGCATGCCAGTGGTTGAATTTTGTTGAGATCCTTCATTCACTGTAGACCACACTGCTTCTAAAGACCTATGCATAATTCATCTCAGCTTCATCCAAATTAGAAACTGACATTTTTTGGTAACACAAATCATAGCTTCTTGTCAGCAAAAGAACCCCAGTGTGGGAAATACAGACAGCTAGGAAGCCCAATATGCTGCTAACTTTGTTGTTTTTGTGCAGACTTGGGAGATCAAGTAGTTTGCCACCTTTATGTTGGCACCTACACACTTGTTTATTGATGAAGTTGATTTTTCTTCAACTCAAGTATTTCCTGGGCAAGCAGGAAAGGTGATGTTTCTGAAGATTTTCTCCAGGGTGGTTCAACACAAGTTAACAATAAAAACCCATTAAAATGCTTTGAATTCAACAACTTTTCAGTAATTATTAAAGATAACTGTAAGCCTAAAAGGGAAAGAGGCTGTTCTTATATCACTTTTTGTGTATATTTTTTGAATTATAAAATCTTTCTTTGACTACTGTGTAACACTTCTGTTCTTTTAGCTTCTCCTTGTTGTGAGTGAATGCTGGTGACAAATGCCTGACTTTTCTCTTTAGTATGAGAACTACCTTGGACTTAAGACAATCTGAGGTCACATTGACCTAAACCCACATAAGGAAAGAAGGCAGTATAAGCAGAGCGAGACAAATGATGTTGGAAACTTGGAGTGTTAACCATGGTGTTCTTTTTCTATAACATAAGAAATAGGTTTACTGTTTGTTTTTACATGGATAAAAACTCTGCTACCCCTGAATAATAGAGTTCTAGCTAGAAGTGGTCTACATGCCACACATACCTTATTGCACAATATTTTCTATTGCATATCTTTCTTTGCAGAAGTTGGCTGGTTTATTATTAACATTTCATGTAGAATAATCTTCCACTTTCTGGCTTTAGGAATATCTGAGGTTAAATTATATTTACTTTCCAGAGTCTTTAAAGATATTGCCCAATTAATTATTCTAGTTTGAATTTTTTGTTTTCTAGAATCACTTCAGCAAAATGGAACTAAAACTTTCTAGGTTTAAACACTGGCTTTCTTAGATAAGTCTTTTTATTTTTTGAAGCTTTTACACTTTTATTAGAATTTTAAGAAAAATACTCAGGGCAGGCGAGCTGATAATCTCACTAGCTGCTTTGAGGAGGAGGGTAGTGGGGAGAAGGAAAGAAATCAATGAAGCCCTGCAGGTTTAGGGCCTGCATGGGGGTCAGACATGTGGCTGACTGGCAGCCACATGGCTGGGAGAAGGAAGCTTTAGAGAAAAAGTAAAGAAGCACAAGATGCTAGAGGCAGCCCAAAGCCTTAAAGAAAGCATGTTTAGTAAGAAAGCCATGAAGAAGAAAAGGAGAGAGTATGCTTTCCTAATTCTTAATAAGTAAAAGTTTGGAAAATCTGACCCTTTCTGAAAAAGAATCAAAGTAACAAAACTGCTGTTAAGGAGTTAAGCTTAATGTTAAGCTTATGCTCTGATAGCCTAGAACAACAAAAAATGAAATAACAAAACTCTTTTTTATTTAATGTGTATGGGTGTATTGCCTGCATGTAGGTAGGTGAACCCGTGTCATGCAATGCCCACGGAGGTCAGAAGAGGGTGTCGGATCCCCTGGAACCAGAGTTACAGATGGTTGTTAGCTGCCATGTGAATGCTGTGAATCGAAACTGGGTCCTCTGCAAGAGCAGTCAGTGCTCTTAACCACTGAGCCGTCTCTCCAGCCCGAACAGCAAAAACCTTTAAATAAAAAATTGATATGTGAAAAGCATGTATGTTAATAATATACTTGAGACTTAAAGCTGCTATAACTGCCTATGATCTAAATATCTCCCCAAACTGTGATCCAGTTTAAAGAACTGTGATTCTTTTTAAAGAATTTTTAAAAATTCTTTAAAAACTTTTAGCTCTCAAATTTAATAGTAGACAAATTAAGTCTTGTCTCTTTTTCATGATGAAGTCATGTAAGAAGTCCAAAGTGGTTCTAACTAACAGCAAGACTGACATTACCCCATTACCAGGACCATCTATGTATTGCTAAGAGCATGAGAAGACCCTTTTCCAAGAAGGCCACCAGTAATGCCCCCATTCCAACACCTACAAATAGGTAAAAACCTATAAATAGTTAGAAGGCAAGATCAAATACCAACAAAAAAACCCCACATAATTATGCACATCGTTTATAATACTGAAATTTTGCTGTTTCTTGAAATCAGAAAACCAGAGCTTAAAAATATTTGTTGAGACATGAGGGGAGCTTGCTTTTCAGGTCAGAAGCCACATATAACTCCAACACTTTAACCTCCAGCATCTCAGGACCCATGTGGAACTTGCTCTCCAGAGCCTCAGGACCACATGACCCACTTTTTGGCACCATAACCCCTAGCATTACAGGACCTGTGTGGAGCTCATGCCTCAGGTTAGAGGTCTGCTGCTCTCAAGCACCATCTTGAGGTTCAAGTTCAGCTTGCTGAACCTGTGTGGAGCTCATGCCTCAGGTTAGAGGTCTGCTGCTCTCAAGCACCATCTTGAGGTTCAAGTTCAGCTTGCTTCCCAGGTCATCTATTGTATCCTAACACCTAGCATCTCAGAACCATAGTGGAGCCTGCTCTTCAGCATCTCAGGACTTGAACAGAGTTTGCTCCTCAGGTCAGAGCTCAGAACTCCCTTCCTCCAGCACCCCAAGCTCCGGCATCTCAGAACCCACATGAACCTCACTTCCCAGTGTCTCAGAACTCAAGAGGAATTTACTTTCCAGATCAGAGGCTGCATTTTCCACCCTTTGATACCCTAATCCACCATCTTTGGATCAGAGCAGAGCTTGAACTCCAGGGCAGAGGTCTCCTACTTTCTGGAATCCTAATCTCTAGCATCTCAGTACCAATGTGGCTTCTCTCACCAGATCAGACGTCCCCCCCACCTAACACACTTGGGCACTGTAATCACTGTTGTGTTAGAACCTGTGTGGTTCATTTGCCTTATTTTTGATTCAGAGGCTTGCACTCCTGCTCCCCAATTCCCAGCATCTCAATGACAGCTTGGAGCACCTGCCTGCTTCTCAGGTCAGAGGTCACACTCCTACCAACCTTGGCAACCCACTCCCGTCTCCGTCAACTCACACAGTGTCTGCTGCTGCTGAGGTTAGACTTCTCTTAGCTGAGATAAAAGAATCTAAGATACCCCACACAGGAGTCAGTACTGAGTACTGACTGAACTTCAGTCATCACCTAGCTTTTTCAAAACCAGCCAAGCCAGGGTAACAACAAGCAGAAACCTAGACACCAACTCCACAGAAGTGTTCCAGAAACTATACCAAAAGCGACAACCAACAAAAGGTGTGCAAGACCCAATGTAAAAATACAGGCAATGTGAAAAACTAAGTCAATTTGTATCCTCTAAAGATCACCAATATAGTAATAGTCTCCACTGAAAACAATTTTCATAAAGAATTCAAAAGAACAATCATAAATGTGTTCAAGGTATTCAAAGGATAGAAATGAATAATTGAATGAATTTAAAGAGGCTAGGAATAATCTCCTCACTGAATTAAAGAGACTACATACAGATAGCTAAATGAAATAAGGAAGACAATTAGGATATTCAAATAGAATTTAATAAAGTGATAGAAATACTGAAAAAAATCAAAACTAAAATGAAGCTGGAAATGAATAACTTCGTAAGTCAAAGAATTCTGGGAAAACCTTACCAATGGATCATATGGAAGACTGAATATCCAGTTTGAAGACAAGGTAGAGGAATTGGATCATGCAGTCAGAGAAAAAGAAAAATTAAAGAAAAAATAATCCCTAAGGCAAAAAACCACATAGCAGAACAGGAGAATCTTTGAGACATCATGAAAAAATGCAAACTTGAATTATGGGCAGAGAAGTAAAAGAATTCCATGTCAAAGACATAGAAAGTATTTTCCTTAAAATCATAGAGGCAAATATCCCAAATCTAGAGATTCACCCATCCAGATAAAAGAGGCATACAGAACACCAAATATGAATAGGAAAGAAACACTCCACACGTCATTCTGTAGTTAAAATATCAGCAGTACCCATTATCCAATCGAAGGACATAGGTTAAGGGTCAGGTATGGTGTTGTACTCCTTTAATCCTGGTACTCAGGAGGCAGAGGCAGACAAATCTCTGTGAAATTGAGGCCAACTTGGTCTACATTGCAAGTTCCTGGACAGTTAGGGCTATAGGAAGAACTTTTTTCAAAACTCTTAAAAAAAAAAAAGCACCCCCCCCAAAAAAACCCCAAACTGAAGCAGATTGGATTACAAAACAGTATCTATCTTTTTGCTGTCTACAAGAAATACAGCTCACTATCAAAGATAAATAAAAATGATGCACCTGAGACTTTAGGAAAGCAAGAACAAACTAAACCCCCAAATAAGCAGTAGACAAGAAGTAATAATTAAGACCAGAGCAGAAATTAATGAAATATAAATGAGAAAAAACAAAGTATTTATGAAACAAAAATTACTTCTTTCAGAAGGAAAACCAGGGGCTGGAGAGAGTGAAGTGATTAAGAACACTTGTTGCTCTATCATGAAAACTGCAATTTTGGTCCTAGGATCCACACTGAATACACATCCATGTTTATTGCTGCCCAATTTACAATACCTAGGAAATAGAATAAGCCTAGATCTCAATCAACTGATAAATAGTTAATGAAAACTTGGCACATTTACACAGTAGAAATTTATTCAGCACTAAAGAAAAATAAAATTTTGAGTGTTTCAGGAAAATGGATGGAATTAGAAAATATACTAAATAAGGTAGTCCAAGACCAGAAAGATAAATACCATATTTTCTCTTTCATATATGGATCTCAGACTTAAATTTTTAGAAACTATGTATGAGTAGAGAACAGGTAATAAGAAAGAAGTCATGAGAGTTGTGTATGTGTATGTGGAAAAGGGTTTGGAAGAGGTTATGGTAAAATACATGCTATATGTAAGTAGAAGGGGGAAACACCCAGGGAGGAAAAGCTTAAAGTGAATAGTGGTATAAAGACAAGTTGACAGGTAGGGGTTGGGTCAACCAAAAAAAAAAAAAAAGATGTATGAAAAAGTCATATAGAAAATACTACTCTATAAGCCAAGTGAAAAATATGAATTTTTTTTCATGGAGAAAACTACACAATTCAGTTTTATTTCTTATGCTGGGGTTGGAACCCATGAAGCTTGTACATTATTATGTTCCACAGCTCCAGCCCTATCCAACACATTTAATAGCATTGAATTCAGTAAGTTGGGCATTTTTCATACATAGTTTTTTTTACTTTTTTTGTCTTTTTTTGGGTCTTTTTGAGACAGGGTCTCCCTGTAGCACCAGCTGTCCTGGAACTCACTCTCTCACTATGTAGACCAGGCTGTCCTTGAACTCACAGAGATCTGCCTGCCTCTGCCTCCCTAGTGCTGGGATTAAAGGC
>NW_008339910.1:51303-63639 GCF_000622305.1 Nannospalax galili | reverse complement strand
GAATGGAGTATGTTGCTAAGAGGCCCAAGGACATTGTGAGTTTTAGCCAAGAAACTGGCTACTTTTCTTTGGGGTCTTTTTACCCTAACTCCCTAGCCAATTCCTACCTCCTATTCTTATCCTCTGAAGAGGTTACCCAAATTGCCAATAGGGAATAGGGATGCCGACCACTCTGGCTTCTTCCATGCTGAAAAGGGACGCTGAGGCAATTGGAGTACCCCTTCAGTGGGTCTATCTAAAAGACTCTTGTGTCTAAGAGGAAAAGAAAATCCTTGAATCATGAATAGGAGATGTGAAGGAGAAGTCAAGGCAAGAAGTTCTAGACAGGGAGCTAGAAAAAAAGAACTTTAATGTTAGTGCTCTTTATGGGTGGTTAATGCTGCTCTCAGAAGTTTTAGACTTTCAAACCAAAATCCTAGTGCTAGTTTGGTATACCTTCCTAGGAGTTGTCATTCAGGGAGTCCCCAGAGGCTCCAAAAACAACACAGGCTACTAGCATTGCTCTTGAATATCCGCCCCCTTGCCCTGCCCAGGCCTAGGTATTAAGACCCCATTGCTGAAGACACCACTCAGTCTGGATCATTCACAGTTCTGGAAGATCACACACAGCTGTAGAATCTGTGTGCTACCATATTAAACTACCTGGCAAGATAATGCCTACAGTAGTGAGTGCAATAGCATGAATATTCTGGGGATAATCAGATGTTCCTTGACTAGATTTGAGGCCTATTCTGTGGGAAGGAATATATACCTGGCACTGTAGAACTGGTCAAAAATCTATAACGAGAGAGGTCACAGGGGGCAATCTACTAATGATGTTTTGCAAATAAACATGTAAACTGCTTTCTAATTACTTCTGCTAAAGACTAGTGTAGCTCTCAGCCTTGGTCAGAGAAGCCTCTTTTGGCAGTGGGTGATGGTCAAAGTGGGAACCTGTAACTGGGCAAAGTGCTAATAATAAGTGACTGCTGAGTACTTGACTCCAAACTGGACATCTGTTTCACTCTTTTAGAGGCCCAGGGAATACTGCAGAAAGGGGCTGGACGGATTGAAGAGCCAAAGGATGGGGAGGAGTATGGTGGGACATTGTCACTGTCATGTGAATATCATGTGGCCACTGCAATCATGAATACAGCAGCTGTGAATGCCTGCATGTAGTCCGAAAGTAAAAGAAAGAAAGAGGGGGGAATGGAGGGAGGGAGAGGAGAGGCATGAGGGCTGGGGAGGTGCAGTTGGGAGGAAGAAGGAGGTTGTTGAGAGTGGAAGTGGGATTAAGGAGGGTAGTGGGGGCGGTTAATATGATCACAGTGCATTATATGTGGTTATGATATCACAAAAAATTAAGGAAGAATCCCTTAAAGGATAGATTTTTTTTCACAACGAATTCTGACTTATGCCTTGTTTCATTGTATTATGTCCCTGTAACCTAAATTGTGATGGTTTTACTAAACAATATATTATTGTGTACAACAGCACATTGTAACTTACCACTTTACCAACAAATACAATCCTTATGTCTTGTGAATTGCCTCCATTCTCATCATTTGGTAAACTATTTTACTATTGATTTAGCAAAAGTATATCTTTATATTTAATTTTTTTTAGTTTTATGTGTATGAGTATATTGCCTACATGTATGTGAGTGTACCTGTGTCATGCAATGCCGTGGCGGTCATAAGATTTGTTGATAATTCAGTGATTATTGCTCAGATCACACTGAAATGACAGCATCTACTAACTCACAAAGATGTTATATGGCTATTATATTTACAAAGATGAATGATACATATAATCTATCCAGACGTGTCATTTCATCCATCTATCTAGGCTGCAAGTTTATTCAGTATGGATACCATCATAATGGGTTACATATAATGGAAAGAACAATGACCTCATTTTAACTTTAAACTTCACACTAAGTGAGTTTTGTGATGACAAAACTCCTCCCCAAATCAGTTGCACTGAGTTTATAATATATATAAGCCTTTGATAAATATAACCAAAATATGGCTTGAAGCCTGAAAACATAACTATATCAGCATAGGGTCTTCAATATTGTTCATTATTTTTTCTTAATCCATAAATGGAAAGCATTCAATTACTTGCCAATGACTGGGGTTATCACTGGTAGGATGTGAGCTTAGCATGCACAGGACCCTGGGTTTAATCCAAAGCACCAAAACAACAGCAACAACAAACAATAAACAAACAAATATCACTTCACACCTAATGTTTCTATACTTCAGGGACAATTTGCATACACAGATTATCTTATTAAAATTCACTGGCAGGCACAAATATTTTGTAAAAGTAACTCAATATACACACAGCTTCTATATTTGAATTTGATAATAAACAAAAAGCTATGGCTGCCACTCCATAATTTTATCTGAATTCATGGGAAATACTGTATGGAATAGAATAATAATCTCACAATTATAGCATCGATTATGCAAATAGAAAGAAGATGGGAATATTGTACTTTTCATTATTAGAATTGGTGCTAGTAATCTTAATTATGCTTTCTTCAAAAGAATCATCCATGAGATGTGTATATTTGAGACTTATTTTAGAGGTTATCAAAATTTTTCTTTAATATTAAACATTTTGAGAGATGCTAATTTTTATTTCCATTATGGCTTAAAATTTGTTTTTAAGGAAATGATAAATAAGCACATGGAAAAACAGGTAGTGAAATTCTCAGGTAGAATGGTGTAGAAGTTTCTATAGTGGGCTTTATCTACTGGTAAATAACAGAGGGAGAACATTAAAATAGCTTCTGGCTAGAAATCAATCAGGATCTTCCAACAGTGATTGATTTACTTGTTGGAAAGTCTTGTTATATTTTTGGCAATAATATAAGATTTCTACTGTTTTACCCTGCATATGACAAGTGTGTTGAACACATTTTATCAAATAAATATATAGTTATTTAAAAATATAACTATTGAAACTTCATCTTCTTTCATTCCTTCTTTACCATTTATTCAGAGCCTGTATTGTTACAAGACTCTGAACTCTACTCGGGAACCAAAAATCTGAAAGACATGGCCTATGTCTTGGTGAGGAAATGGGGCAATATCACAGACAGACCAGCATTATTCCAGGAGTGAGCAGGAAATGCTTGAAGATTCAGAGGTGAGAGAGGTCATCACTAGCTGCATTGAAAAAGACTGCCATTTCTCCACCGAGTCTTTATCTTTTTAGTGAACTATGATATTTAGAAACTAAGATCAGCTGTGAAGTGTTGCTGCTAGTGTCCTGTCTTCTCAGTGGACAGTTAAAGACTACATTCATGATTATAAACATAGACATACATCTTAGACATAATTACTTATAAATGTGTAGATATACATTATACATATATATTCTACATATATATTATATAAAATCAACACATGGTCATTTGTTTTAAAGATCTACTTTTACACTTACACCTTAATTTCTAATTGCAGTTTGGACTTCATTTTAGATTTCCCACTTTTCATGTTGTAGCTTTCCTTACCTTACTGAGAAGCCTGGCTCTCATTACCACTGACCTAATTAGATCACTTCCTCTTGTATGTAACTAATCTCCCTTGCTGCTCCTGGTCCCTTCCATGTGCAGAGGCTTTCTGCTACCCACCCATGCTCTGTCAACTGTGACTTGCCACTCTACTCTGAGATACTGTATTTTATTGGCCAACTTGCATGTGGGTTGCTTAATAAACATTTGACTGATTGACAGATGTGTCTCAATAATGCAATGCTAGGGGATTTATCAGAGCAGCACGCTGTCAAAAGAATAACAGCTTCCTATAATCTCAACAGTTTTAGGTTTTATTTCTATGTTAAAATTGCACCATGGTAGTAGTGTTGAACACAATCCATTTATTTTCTTTCCAGAAAATAGAGGTAAAGTATGCAAATATATTTTAGATGAGGTTTGAAAAGTCCCAGGATCAATGAAGAGGAAGGACAAGATTTTCTGTTGACATTTTAAACTGACTCATTTAATAATTTAATTCTCCATGGATTTGGAAAAAAAAAAACCCACCAAAAACCAAAATAGATGAAGTGTTTGAAGATGTAATACAAAGCGCAAGGGGCACAGAAAAAAGAGTGAAGAGATTTAAAAACTTTTTTTTTAATACGCAGAGCTTACTATACAAGTAGAAAAGGAGAAAGAGAGAATATTTATTCTTCATCTTGTAGTGTTTATACATTTAGTTTATATCGTCAACTTGACAAAACCTGGAGTCATCTGGGAAGAGGGAGCCTCAACTGAAGAATTTCCTCCATTGAATTGGCATGTGGGAATGTCTGTGGGCCATTTTCTAGGTTGCAAACTGATGTATGAGGGCCCACCACTGTTGACAGTATCATCCTTATGGAGGTGTGCCTGGGATGTGTAAGAAAGCTAGTTGAATGTGTACCTGGGGAGCAAGTCGGTCAGTAAATAGCATTAATTCCTCCATGGACCTGCTTCTGCCCCTGCCTCCAGGTCCTGCCTTGACTTCCCTTGTTAATGGACTGTAACCTGTAAGCCAAATAAACCCTTTCTTCCCCGAGTTGCTTTTGGTTACAGTATTTATCACAGAAACAGGAACCACACTAGTACTGTATTTAAATAAAGGCAAACCTCTATGCAACAGGAAAAATAACAGGATGTTAAAATGTATAAAAGAACATTTCATATAACATATTGATAGGGTTTCAGATATGCTACCCTAGAATTCGGTACCTCAGCACTTGAGAAAACAGTAAAAGCAGTGACTTTGTACCCTGAACTTGCAGTCACCCTTCTCTGGAATGGGTTGTAAGTAATTGTCTAATCTTTGGGCTAGAAAGATTTCTCAGTCCTTAAAAGTGTTTTTCATGTAATCATGAATACCTGAGTTTGGATGCCTAGTACTCATGTAAAAAGCCAGGCACACCTGTAATCCCAGTGCTGGGAAAGTAGAGACAGGAGAACTCCTGGGACTTGCTGGCCAGCCCACCTAGCAGAATCAATGTGCTCCAGTGGGCTTTCAGTGAGAGATCTTGTCTCAAAAATACGGTAAAGAATGACCAAGGACAACACCTGACATCAGCCTTTTTCTTCCACGCATATATGGGTTCCACACACAACAACACACATGTGCACTGTCCCTCACCCCCAGAATTTTCTTACCTTTGATGCAGAACATGATATCCCTATGAGAGAAGTGCCCACCCTACACCCAGGGGAAAGAAATCTTATCTCTGAGGACACAGAAACGCAAAAAAGAACCTGAATAAACAAATGCTAAGTTCCCCTGTTTGTTGTTAGATTACAGTTTATTTATTCCAGTTGTACTTAGCTGTCTGCTTTTCACACCTAAACATAAAAATACAGCGTTTTCCCTATTTGTTTCTGAAGGCTCCCATTTCATGTTCAGCTTATATCAAACTAATTTCTAAGCTTTTTCTTCATTAATCTGTCTTTTGTTATAGGTACCTCGGCCATGAACTTGGCAACAGATGAGGAAAAGATTCATCTTTTTGTCTCCTATGATATTCATTTAGCTAAATTTTGACTTGGGAGGTAAGGCTTAACATATGTTATAATCACTTATCTAACGGCAGTTAGTAAGCATCGATAAACCAAGTGTCATTGATCTGTGTATGTTAGTAGTATACCAGTGACATGGGATGGTCAGCACATTGATGCCAAAACATAGTGGGCCAGGGAGTCTAGAAGTATAGGATTTTTGTGATACTCTTTTCCTTTGTTCCTTACCCTCATGAACTCAGTTTACTGGATATAGAATTACTATCTTCTTTAATGCTGAGTAATGTCCTAGCTTGGATATAACTCTTCTGTTCATTATTTTGACACAGGAAATAGAGCAATTTAAAGAAAACTTTTCAAAAGCACATAGGTCTAGTCACTCTCTGTACCACACATGAAAATAAATTGGACCAATCAGCTGCATTTTATGGCAGGTGTAACTTCTGGGTGGTCTTTAAGGAGGACTCCAATTAGAGTGCATTTCCATGATGTAAGGGGAAATTTCACAGACTGCTAAAATGAGGGTTGGAGGTCTTCCATTGAGAGAGTTTCAGTCACCATCTTATGGACAGTGGAAAAAAATTTGTAGCTACAGGTGTTGCTGAAAGCTTCAGCCACTAGTTACTCACCAGTATACTTTGTTCATAGCATTCTACTATTTCCCTCCAATATCTAGATGAATTCTGAACACCATGTTATTCAAGGTAGTGTCATAGATTATGAAGTTAATTTAGCACTCTGTCCACACTGTTCAATGTTGACAAAATATGCTGTCAATATTGCCTTTTGTGTAATGAAGGGAAAACAAGCTTTAATAGGATTTCATAGTTCAGTTGTGTGATTCGATGCTAATATAGCACGCTTGGGTGCAAAATTGTAAGTGATATAATACTTTCACATTGAATATTAAGATAGGAATGGGATTTCTGTCTGTCAAGATTAGCTGAAAAATTCAAGGCTGGATTGTGAAATATAACTTAAGGTTTTAAAGACCACCGTGTCTGATGAAATCTCCTGAGAAAATTAAAAAATGCAAACAAGGAATATTTGATGCAACAACATTTGACCATAAAGATACTGTGAAATCTTTAATGTACCTTAGAAAAGGGGAGGTGAAATATTTGCTGAGGTGGTAGAAAACATATGGAGGATGAAAAAAAAAAAAAAGTTCCAAAGACGACAGAAGAAAAAAAAAACCCAAAGCTAGAGAAAAAGAAAACATAGTGCTCAATACTCTCTAAGAATGAAAAGCAGAACAGAAACCAGTAAGAACGCCAAAGGCTACTGTTCCAATAAAGTTGCAATAAACCAATTTATTGTCTTGATTACAATGAATGGACTTTTCAAGAGTTTTAGACACAGGCTCTAGGCATTAGTATGAATTTAAATGGAAAAGAAATCAGACAACAGCAATATAAATAGTAAAAAATCTGAGAACTTGGCTTCATTTTGATCATTCTGTATATGGAAAAGCAGACATTGATATTGATATCCAGGGTTACTTGGGACACAAATATGTATCTTACCCATCTCTTTGCTCAATTTCTACTACCTGAACCTTGTTACTTTGTTAGGCAGTAGCAGGCAAATAATTTTTTCTATTTTTTGTAACTGTTCGAAATAACTCTTTTTTTTTTTTTTTTCTGTTTTGAGATAAGGTTTTCCTGTAGTCCCAGCTGACCTGGAATTCCCTATGTAGAACAGGTTGGCCTCGATCTCACAGAGATCCACCTACCTTTGCTTTCTGAGTGCTGCAGTTAAAGGTGTATATCACCATGCCTGGTCACAATAACTTTTGATGTGTAAATGCGATATATTTTTAAAAAATATATTTTATTTATTGTTTTTATTTTATGTTTCTGAGTGTATTGCCTGCATGTGTGTAAGTGCACCTGTGTTGTGCAGTGCCCACAGAGGTCAGAAGAGAGCATCAAATCCCCTGGAACTGGAGTTATGGATGGTTGTTAGCTGCCATGTGGGTGCTGGGAATCAAACCTGGGTCCTCTGCAAGAGCAGCCAGTGCACTTAACTTCTGAGCCATCTCCCCAGCCCCCTAAGCTTGTTATCTTGGTGAATAAATTATAAAGCCAATCACAGCCTTACTTGAATACATTCTTTCACCCCGTCTCATGGATTTGAGCTACCTTTACTGATTTACCACAGAAATTACACAAAAAGAGTGGCAAATTCTTTGCTGTATCCTCCATTCATGGAGGATTAAGATCATAGGACTTTGGAGGAGAGGGAAACTTAGCTATATCCTATACCAGAAGGAGTTGCCTCTAATTTTTTTAAAATCATTTTGTAATCTCCCAAAATTAAAGAAAACATAGAAATTCCATTATTTAGTGAATTCACTGCCATAATTTGCTTTTTCATACATCATACAATATTGGCAAGAAATCATAACTTATTCTCATTCAGTGCACAAGATATTTTGTTTGGCAGCTTACTGAAGATGTTTGCCACAGCAAGCAATGGGTGATTCCACCCACTCTGTGGGGATTACAGGACCAAGAAGTAGGCCAGGGGCTAAGGAGATGGCTCAGTGGTTAAGAGCACTTGCAGCATAAGCTTAAGTTCAGATCCCAGCACTCATGTAAAAAGCTGAGTGGGGTCACATGTGCTTGTAACCCAGTGCTGTGAGTCTGGAGAAAGGAGAATCACTGGGGCTTTCTGGGCAGCTAGCTTTAGCCAAGTTGGTGAGCTCCAGATAAGAGACCCTGTCTCAAAAAAATAATGTAGGGCAGTGGCGCAGGCCTTTAATCTTAGCACTCAGGAGGCAGAGGCAGGCAGATCTCTGTGAGTTTGAGGCCAGCCTGGTCTACAAAGTGAGTTCCAAGCCAGCTGGAGCTGCAGGGAGACCCTGTCTCAAAAATACCAAAAAAAAAAAAAATTGTAGAGGGGGATCAAGGAAGACACCTGAAGCTGAGCTACGCCCTTATCATGTGCACACGCCTGATCACATTGACTCGTATATAAGACATAAACATATATACAAAGAAGCAGTATAGGCAAGCATGCTGGATAGCTTTAGTGTCAACTTGACACACCTGGGTTGAGTGAGCCTCAATTAGGGAATTTCCTTCATTGGACTGGCCTGTGGCCATGTCCCTGGGGCATCTTCTTGATTGTTGAGTGATGTGGAAGGGCCCAGGCCACTGAGGTGGGGTGTGTTGCATAAGAAAGCAGGGTGAGCAAAGGCCAGGGGAGCAAGCCAGTAAGGAGCATTCCTCCATGGCCTGTGCTCTACCTCCTGCCTCTGGGGTTCCTGCCCTGAGTTCCTTGGGCTCCTGCATGAACTGTGACCTGGGAGATGTAAGCTAAAAATCTTTCCTCCCCAAGTTGGTATTGGTCAGAGTGTTTTGTCACAACAATGGAGAAACAAACTAGGACAGCAAGAGATGACAAAAATGATAATGTTATTAAATAATTTAATTCCCTCTAATATTGATGTTTAAATATACCATAATCTGAATGTTTAAAGTACAACTAAAACTAGAACTTCAAAAAAAAGATAGAGAAAAATTACAGTATTTTTCTTTGCCTAAATTTATACCACCAAAGCAATTCAATATTCACATGCATATCTCTGTATCTATATAAATATATAGCTTCCAAGTTTACTCATTTATTTCATTTAGTGCTTGGAACTCGAAAAGGATCAGTAATCAAGAATTAGCTGTAGACCAAAATGAGTATCAATTTCTTCTTTTTTCTTTACCTTTTAACCACCGTTTCTTAAAATGTACCTTAGACCTTACCTTCATTGTCTTATTAAAATTCAGCACCTTAGAGCCCATTAGAACTTTGCAGTATAAGTTTACTCATTTATTTCATTTAGTGCTTGGAACTCGAAAAGGATCAGTAATCAAGAATTAGCTGTAGACCAAAATGAGTATCAATTTCTTCTTTTTTCTTTACCTTTTAACCACCGTTTCTTAAAATGTACCTTAGACCTTACCTTCATTGTCTTATTAAAATTCAGCACCTTAGAGCCCATTAGAACTTTGCAGTATTATTTGAGTTGTGGTCATTTATTTTCAAGTTTTACGTGTGATTCTTATGTCTTTTTAAGAAAAATATTTTATTATTTTTATTTTATATGTATGAGTGTTATGCCTGCATCTAGGTAAGTGCACCCATGTCGTGCATTGCCTACAGAGGACAGAAGAGGCTGTTGATCCCCTGGAGCTGGAGTTAGAGACAGTTGTTAGCTGCCATGTGGGTGCTGAGATTTGAACCTGGGTCTTCTGCAAGAACAGTCAGTGTTCTTATCTGCTGAGTCATCTCTCCAGACCCGATTCTTATGTCTTAATAACTGATAACGTTCATCTCAATAATCTCTCTTTTTTTTTTCCCTCTCCTTGGCACCAAATTGACCTTAATCTTAACTGCTTTTTACAAATATTTCATCTCTCTTTTCAGACTACCTGCCCATATTTACCTTAAAATGAAAGATTCTTCATGGACTTGCAAAAGGTCAAGGGAGTGAGCCACAGGAGATAAACGATTCCCATTTTGAAATTTTCAAGAAGTAACCCTGATGAAATGTCTAGTCTTGGTCAGTGGCATCATCTTCACAGATGAAAGATAGCTTATTGATCATCAATTAAACAATATTTTTATTGATTCCTTGAGAATTTTATACAGTATATTTTGAACACACTCAGATCCCCTCTCCATCTTCACCCCCATTCTACTTTCCTCCCCCCAACTTCATGCCCTCTATTATTACTTTTTTTTTCATTACAGCTTTAATATATTCAATAACAATTTCCAGAGCAAGAATACATCTCTTTGAAAAGTGGCTGTAATTTTTAGGTTCACATTTGAGTTAATACAGTTATACAATATTGAATAGACCCTGTAAGACATAAAATTGAATGAGATTTTAACCTTTAAAAATGATCTCCATTTCATTTTAAAATATGCTGTTTCCTACAGAAAGACTCATTTTTAATGATATGAACAGATGTTTGCACATGTGTCTCTAATCTCTATGTATCTGATTATTATTAGTCACAGTTGGTTACACTCGAATCCTTGGCACCTGAGTATGGATATGAAGTCATCAGGTGGATTTCAATGGTAGTTTATCACCTCTACTAGTTAACATGAGTAAATTTGTATGCTTCCTGGTCAAATATAAGTCATTTTTAAAAATTTGTTGATTTTTTTTTTTTTGGTGTGTATATCATACAGAACATCCCAAACAATCTTATTCATCTATATACCCATTTCCCAAATGGCACCCTCCAAGAGGGCCCCCCCCCCACTGGAACACATATACTCTGTCATCCCTGTTACTGTCCAGTGTGTTGTCAGTGCCCCCAGTCATTCCCCAGTGCTTGTCCATCTGCGGAGTCTAGTCAGCCTATCTAGAGAGCCTTGTTTTAGGAAGATCAGCTGTTCTTCATCTAGCAGCAATCAGTTGTCAATATTCCTTTAGATAAGATTGGGATCTGCTGTTCATTTTCCCAGTGCTATACTGGGTTACTGTCTGTAAGTCTTTTGGATCACCCTGGCCAATAACTCAATGGAAGGTATCTCCTGTCTGGCATTGTTTCTTGTTATGTAGCCTTTAGCTACACATACGGACTCTTAAAAAAAAATTACATTGACCCCTTTAATCTTTGGTGATACTTTCCTTTTGGGTATTTAAGACCCTACAATTGGCCCAGATAAACCAATTTCTTTTTACTCTTAATGTCATTTGAGGATCTGTTCATCAGGGCTCACATGAGCTTGGGAGGAGCCCCTGGCTCCTTTCTTTTACCAGTTCCATCTACATAAAGATAAGTCAAAGGTCCTACTCCTCCATGTCTGGCTTCATTTGGAAGCATGGAGGAAATGTTTCCTCTGTGTTGACCCTCCTCTTTGTAGACTGGACACTGGTTCAAGTCCATTTGGGGGTGTCTCCACTGCCTCCTTGATCAAGAGGACAGGTGATTCATCACAGTTACAGGACATTTTGAGAGATGCTCATAGTCCCCTGGAACTTAGTCAACCTAGGAGGGCAAGGAGCAAAAACTGTCCTTTATGTCCCTCTGACCAAATTAGTATAGGCCTCAAAGTATGTCTGTTAAACATGCAAGAAGGTTAGTTCTACCAGTCTGGTACTTTTAATTACCATGTGCCATGTAGATAAAGCTTGAGCAAAGACCAAATATTCTCAGATAAGCCTTGCCTAGACATATATTTTTTGATCTAGTTGTATGTATAATTTGTCAGTAGGTTGTTGAATTAATGTGGTTCCCTCTGATTTATTAAAAACTAGTTAGGCATTGTTTATCTCTCACATTGTCTAACACTTCCACCATGCTTTCCCCACTTAAGGCACCCCCCCCATTTTCCCATTTCTCCCT
Organism: Nannospalax galili; assembly: GCF_000622305.1. Classification (NCBI taxonomy): domain Eukaryota; kingdom Metazoa; phylum Chordata; class Mammalia; order Rodentia; family Spalacidae; genus Nannospalax; species Nannospalax galili. The sequence continues at coordinate 51,759 of NW_008339910.1, read as the reverse complement.
TAATACCCTTTTCCTATGGTACCACCTCTTTTGAGCTCCATCTTTTCCTTTATCCCCTAGTTTCCTTGTATAACCTTCCCTCCCCCTCCCCTTAAAATAACCCCATTTTTACCTTAATCTCCCTTATTAATGCCTGTTTCCTACTGTTCTTCTCTTTCAGATTTTTTTTTCCCTTTACCTCCCTGGTTCCTTTCCATTATCCTGGGTCCTGTAGTTATGTCTACAGGAGACGTGAGTGTTAAGAGATAGTGATACATAATCACTTATCAGGATTTGGTGCTAGGATTTAGATATGAGGGAAAACATATGTCATTTTTTTTCTGAGTCTGTGTTACTTCACTTAGTATAACAGTTTCTAGTTCCATCCATTTACCTGCAAATTTCATGATTTCATCTTTCTTTACTGCTGAGTAAAACTCCATAGTGTAAATGAACCACGTTTCTGTTAACCACTCA
>NW_008339910.1:48504-50338 GCF_000622305.1 Nannospalax galili | reverse complement strand
TAGCTCTGTAATACAGTTTAAAATCTGGTATAGTAATCCCCCCAGCATTGCTCTTAGTGTTCAGGGTTGCTTTGGCTATCCGAGGTCTTTTGTGCTTCCATATGAATCTTAGGAATTTTTTGTAAAGGCCCTGAGAGACTCTTGTGCTTGGACCACAGTTCATGGTGCAGTAACTTGACTGTTCATGGGCACACCATTCCATATAGGAAGAAAATTCATGTTGGTTCATCTCAAAGAGTACAGATTGATTACTTTCCAGGGTTGTATCTACCCAAAATAATAATAGAGCAAATCTGATGTTCTGGAACTGAATTCATCATTTTGCATTTGGGTTTATATTTTTTAATTAAATTTTTTTTTTAACTTTTAAAATAACTTTATTGAGTATTTCATACACGCATATAAGGTGTTTTGATCTGTGAAAAATGTCATAGGGATTTTGATTGGTCTTACATTGAATCTATAAATGGCTTTTGGTAGGATGATCATTTTTACAATATTAATTCTTCCAATCCATGAGCATGGGTGGCCCTTCCATCTTCTGGTGTCTTCCTCAATCTTTTTCTTTAAGAATTTAAAATTTTCACTGTGGAGGTCTTTAATGTCTTTGGTCAGGTTTGTTCTGAGATTTTCTTTTCTTTTTCTTTCTTTTTTTTTTTTGCAGCTCTTGTTATGGGGAGTGTTTCCATATCCTCTTTCTCTGATTGCTTGTTATTAGTATATAGAAAGGCTACAGACTTTTGTAGATTAATTTTGTAACCTGCCACTTTACTGAACATGTTAATAATTTCTAGGAGTTTTCTGGTGGACTTTTTGGTGTTTCTTAGATATAATATCATATCATCTTCAAAAAGGAATAATTCAATCTCTCCTTTTCCAATTATTACTCTTTTAATTTACTTCTCTTGTCTTATTGCTCTTGCAAGAGATTCAAGTACTATGTTAAAGAGGAGTGAAGACAGTGGACAGCCTTGTCTGGTTCCTGATTTCAATGGGAATGCTTCCAGTTTTTCTCCATTTAGAATGATGTTGGCTGTGGGTTTGTTATATATGGCTTTAATTATGTTGAGGTATGTTCCCTCCAATCCAATTCTCTCTAGAACTTTAAACATAAAAGCATGTTGAATTTTGTCAAAGGCCTTCTCTGCATCTATTGAGATGACCTATTTATGGGTCTTTGAGCCCATTTATATGATTTATGGTGTTTATTGACTTATGTATATTGAACCATCCCCACATCTATGGAATAAAGCTGACTTGATCATGGTGGATGATCTTTTTGATTTGTGACTGTATGTGGTTTGCAACTATTTTGTTGAGAATTTTTGCATCTATGTTCATTAAGGATATGGGTCTATAGTTTTCTTTTTTGGTTGTATCTTTACCTGGCTTTGGTATTAGAGTGATGCTGGCTTCATAGAAGGAATTTGAAAGTTTTCCCTCCATTTCTATCTTTTTGAATAAATTAAGTAGTATTGGATGTAGATCTTCTTTAAATGTCTGATAGAATTCTGCTGTAAATACATCTGGTCCTGGGCTTTTTTGAGTTGGGAGATTTTGTATTACAATTACATAACAGACCCTTATGTGTTATGGGTCTGTTTAAGCTGTTAATCTCTTCTTGGGTTAGTTTTGGTGCTTCCCATGCTTTTAGGTACCCACCTATTTCTTTTAAGTTTTCAAATTTAGTAACATATAGGTTTTTAAAGTATTCCCTTATAATATTCTGTATCTTTCTGGTGTCTGTTGTGATGTTTCCCTTTCATCTCTGATTTAGTTGATTTGGAGGTGCTCTTTCTTTCTTTTTGTTAACTGGGTTAGGGGTCTGTCAATT
>NW_008339910.1:37317-48436 GCF_000622305.1 Nannospalax galili | reverse complement strand
TTTGTTTCTATTTCATTAATTTCTGCCCTGATTTTTGTTATTTCTTCTTGTCTGCTGGGTTTGGGTTTCATTTGTTGTTGCTGTTCCAGTGTCTTGAGTTGCAATGTCAAGTCATTTATTTATGTTCTTTCCGATTTTTTAATGTAGGCACTTAGAGCTATAAACTTTCCTCTAAGGTCTGCTTTCAACATGTCCCAGAGGTTTTGTTGTATTGAATTGTCCTTTTCATTTAGTTCCAAGAATACTTTTATTTCTTTCTGAATTTCTCTTTTGACCAATTCATCATTCAGGAGTATGTTGTTTAATCTCCATGTGTTAGTGTGGTTGCTAGTGTTTCTTCCAGTGTTGTTTGTAAGCTTTATTGCACTGTGATCTGAGAGAATGCATGGAATTATCTCAATCTTTTTGTATTTGTTGAGGTTTGTTTTGTGCCCCAGTATATGGTCATTTTGGAGACTGTTCCATGGGGCACTGAATAGAAAGTATATTGTTGGATCTTAGGTGGATTATTCAGTAGATGCCTGTTAGATCCCTTTGATATATGGTATTGTTTAATTCAGATGTCTTTCTGTTAATTCTCTGTCTTGTTGACCTATCTAATGGGGACAGTGGGGTATTGAAGTCCCCTACTTAAATGAGTTGGGATTAATCTGGGTCTTCAAGTCCTGTAGTACTCTTTTCATGAAGTTGGCTGCACCAGAATTTGGTAAATATATGTTCATGATTGTAATATCTTCTTGGTCAATTGTTCCTTTGATCAGAATGAAGTGGCCCTCTTTATCTCTTCTGATTAGTTTTAGTTTAAAGTCTACTTTGTTAAATATTAGAATTGCAATGCCTGTTTTTTTTCTTAGTACCACTTGCTTGGTATATTTTTTCCCATTCTTTCACCTTTACATAGTGCCTGTCCTTGAAAGTGAGATGAATTTTTTGCAGACAACAAAAAGATGGGTTTTGTTTCTTAATTTATTCAACTAGTATGTGTCTTTTATTGGGGAGTTCAGGCCATTGATAAGTTATTAATGAAAGATGTGTATTGATTCCTGTCGCTTTGATTTCTGTTCACATTCTTGGTGTAGCTGTGCATTTCAACAGTTATACCTTCATTGTTTCTTTCTGTTACCCCTTGGATATAGTTGTTCCTTTCTTCAACTCTTTGTATTGTTTCAAGAACTCTCCGAGTGGCTGGTTTTGTGGACATGAATTCTTTCAGCCTATGTCATGGATAATTTTTCTTTCCCCTTCAACTATAATAGACATTTTGGCTGAATAAATTATTCTGGTCTGGCATCTGTGGTCATTTAGAACTGGGAATACTTTGGTTCAGGCTCTTCTGGCTTTCATAGTTTGCAGTGAAAAGTCAGCTGTAATTCTGATTGGTTTTCATTTACATGATTTGTTGTGTTTCCTTTGCAGCTTTCAGTATTCTCTCTTTCTTCTGTACATTTAGTGTTTTTACTATGATGTGCCATGGAGAGTTTCTTTTTTGGTCCTTTCTAGTTGGTGTTCTATGTGCTTCCTGTATTTGTATAGGCATGTCTTTCTTTAATTTTGGGAATTTTTTTTCTACAATTCTGTTGAAGACCTGGTCCATACCATTATTCTGAGATTTGTCTCCTTCCTCTATGCCTATGATGTATAATTTGGTCTTTTTATGGTGTCACACAATTCCCACATATTCCATTCTTGTGTTTTCTTAAATTTTTCATAATCTTTGCTTGAGTGGTCTAATTCGTCCACTTTATCTTCCAGTCTTGATATTCTGTTTTTCATTTCATTTATCCTGTTGGTGAGGCTTTCTCCTGTCATTTCTAATTGGCTTACTGAGTGCTTCACTTCCCTCTTCATTTCAGCCTGAAATTGATAAGTTTATCCCTATCTTCTTTCAGTTCTTTGATTTCTTTGTGTGTTCTTTAAATTCACTGAATTCTTTTATAATGTTTTAACTGTTCTTTTGAATTCCCTGTCCTGTTCTGTCTCTAAGTGTTTCTCATTGTGCTCCTCTACAGAAATGTTGGTACTTGGTGGGGATATATTATTTGGTTTTTCATGTTATTTTTTTTTGTTGTGATTTTGACTTTTTGATTTCTTTTGTAGTTTCTGATTCTTTTGTGAGACTGTAGACTTCTTAGTTGAGTTTAGGTCTGCTTCTGTTTATTAATTTTATGTACCTTCATGATTTACTTTTTTGGAATGAAAATCCTGTTGGTCTAGGCTTCAAGTTCTCTCTTTAGATTTTATATTGGAGGATCCAGATTGCTTTCATCCTGCTTCTCAGGAATTCCCACAGAGGCCCAAGTCAAATGAGGATCAGATGCTCTCAGGCTTTCTCCTAAAGTCTGGATCCCTCTAGGCAGCAGGCACAGTACAATTTGGAAGTATTGCTAGGTAGAGGTAGGATTCAGGTCTCTCAGGCAGTCAGGGAAGGAGGCTAGTCTCAGGAATCCAGAGCAAGCAGGGAAGGAGAGTGCTCTCAGGAATCCAGGTTGGGGGTGTAACATCCAGGGATAAATGCTGGTCTCAGGTATGCAAAGGCATGGCAGAGGAGGGAACAGGCTTTGAGGTCTCCAAGGGACTAGTCTGAGGAATTGGATTGGTCTGGGTGCAAAGGATCAGGAAGCATTGGGGAGTTTGGAACAAGAGGGTTGTATAGAAGTTTATGGTGCTAAGAGGAGAAATGGGCCAGTGCCCAGTCTAGGACGAGAGACAGGCTTGGGGATCTGGGAGTGCAAATGAGGTTGTGGGAGTCAAGGCACAGTGGGCATGACTGATCCCATCCAGGAAAGATGCTGACCTCAGGAATCTGGTTATTGGGCTGGCCAGGCATGAAGGCTGGTCCAGGTATGCAAATGCGAAGGGACGGGGACAGGTCTGAGGGCTCCAGGGGACTAGACTGAGGAATAGGTTTGGCCTGGGTGCAAAGGATCAGGAAGCAGTGGGGAGTCTGGATCAAGAGGGTAGCCCAGATGTCTGGAGTGCCAAGAGAATATATGGTTCAGTGCCCATTCTAGGTGAAGACTCAGGGTGGAGAAGCTAGGAGGATGAATGAGGTTGTGGGAGTCAAGGCGCAGTGGGCATGGTTGAACTTACCCAGGAAATATGCTGGCCTCAGGAAGTTGGAATTTGGGCTGGCCAAGGATGAAGGCTCGTCCAGGTATGCAAAGTTGAGTTGGAGGAGGGAACAGGCTTTGAGGGCTCCAGGGGACTCAACTGAGGGATTGGGTTGGTCTGGTGCAAAGGATCAGGAAGCAGTGGGGAGTCTGGGCCAAGAGCGTAGTCTGGGGTTCTGGGGTGCCAAGAGAGGAAACAGGCCAGTGCCTAGGCTAGAAGGAGAGATGGGGTGGGGGAGCTGGGAAGGTGAATCTGTGGTATTATTTCCATAGACTTCTTTTGGTTGTTCTGGAATTTTTTGTTTACTCCTGTGCGTTTTGGGTGTATTTAATCTTCTTTTCAGACTGCAGTATTCTTTTTAGTGTTCTTTGTAGAACTGGCTCAGTAGATATAAATTCCTTAAATCTGTTTTTATAATGGATTTTTTCTTTTGCATTTGATTACAACTGTTAGTTTTGCTGGATATAGTAACCTGGGCTGTTATCTGTCTTCTTTCATGACTTGTAGGACATTGGTCCAGGCTCTTCTGGCTTTCATAGTCTCCACTGAAAAATCATGTGTTATACTAATGCCTTTGCGTGTGACTTGATCCTTCGCCATGGCAGCTTTCAATATCTTTTCTTTGTTCTAATTAATTTTGTGTGTTGACTATTACATCATTGTCTTTTTCTGGTCCTGTCTATTTGGTTTTCTGTATGCCTCTTGTACCTTGATAGGCAACTCTTTCCTTAGATTTGGGAAATTATTTTTCTCTGATTTTTGTTGAAAATATTTTTGATGACTTTTACCTGGGTTTTTTCTCCTTCTGTACCTATTATTTGTACATTTCTTCTTTTAAAAAATATTTTATCATTTTAATTTTTTGTGTATGAGTGTATTGCCTCCATGTATGTAACTTCAGTATGGGTTCTCTTTAGAGATCCTATCTCTGTATTTTCATAAGTAGAATTGTTTTATTTGCTTCACTCAACTATGTGTATTTATAGTCTCCAATCAGTCATTTATTCATATCCTCTTTGAGTTCTTTGAATATATTTATAATAGCTATTTTAAAGCATTGTCTTGTGAATCAGGTAGGCTGTCTTTTTTCAGCCTATCTGGTATGTTAATTTCTGGAGGGAAGATTTCTTTTGGTTATTCATGTTGCTGTATTTTTGTGATGGGACTTTGCCATCTGGAGTTCTATTGTTGCTGGTGTTTCCTAGCATGATATCTGATCTCATCTTTGTTGAGTGGGTGTTTGGATCTTTATTTAATGTTACCCCACCTTGTCAGGTTGTGGATCAGCTGAGTGGTGCTTCATGTTCAGCTTTGGGACCATTCTTCTGTCCTGGTAAAACACCATGGGATCCAGAGTCGTGTGGGGGTAGGGTGGTTGCTAAGCTATGTGACTGGCAGACTGGATTTTGGTGTCCACTTTTGAGTATGTGATTATGGGGGTGAAGAGAGGGGAGGCTAGAGTGTAGAAAACTCATCAGGCTCTCATTAGTTGTAGAAGCTATGTTGGCTGTGCAGGCTGTTTGACCCCAGTTAGGGCTGGAAATATGCAATGGTGGTGGATAGAGCATTCTTTTATATTTTGGTCAAACTTGTCCTAATTGTTTCTTCTACGACTCCTCAGAGTAGAGTTCTCTCATTATATAGTTTATAAAGATACCCTCTTATTTTCATTGAAACTCTACCACCTATGATTTACTTTTCTACATATGTATTTGTAAAGAACTTTCTGTTTGTTGTTCATTTTCTGCCTCTCTCACATATAAGCTGGGGAATAGCTCAGTTGGTAAAGTTCTTGTCATACAAGTGTAAGGATCTTATTTACATTCCCAGAGCTTTAATAAGAAAACTGGGAGCAGTGGCATGCACTTGGAATTCCAGCGTTGCAGAGACAAAGAAAAGAAGATCTCTGGGACTCACTGGTCAGCCAGTGAAGTGTAATTGGCAAGTTCCAGGCCAAGTGAGAGACTTAACTAGCAGAACAAGGTAGCCAATTTCTGAGGTTGACCCATGGCCTCCCCATGCAAATGGACAAAGATGGACACAAACGTACATGAACCTCTCTACACATGAGTGCGCGCGCGCGCACACACACACACACACACACACACACACACACACTATAAGCCCTTATAGGGTAGGGAGACTTTGCCATTCTCTGTCTCCAATCCTTAGAAGAGTATCTGGTGCATAGTAAATGCTACAAAGTTGTTAGTAAGTTAGTTAGTATTATATAATTTAAAATCTATTCTACTATTAAGGAACTATAAACACTAAATACCAAGGAAACAAATAACCCAATTAATAAGTGGGCTATAGAAATTAACAGAGTTCTTAGAAGAAAAAATACAAATGACCAAGAAATATTTTTGAAGGTGTTTATCATCCTTAGCCATGAAGGAAATGGCTTTGGATTATTTTTTTGAGATTTCATCTTACCCCAGTCAGAAAGCTAAAATTAAGAAAGCAAAAAACCCAACTAATGTTAGCAAAGATGTAGGGAATAGAGAACCCTTATGCACTGTTGATGGGAGTGCAAACTGGTGCAGCCACTATGGAAATCAGTGTGTAGTTTCTTCATAAAACTAGAAGTAGATCTACCATATGACCAGGTATACCACTGGCATATACTCAAAGGTCTCTATTTCCTACTACAGAGACACATGCTCATCCATGTTCTTAGCTGCTCTGTTCACAATAGCTAGGACATCAAAACAGTGTAGCTGTCCATCAACTGATGAATGGATAATGAAAATTCTGTACTTATATACAATGGAAAATGAAATTATGAAAATTTCAGATAAATGGATGGAACTGGAAAATATACTGAATGACTTAATCCAGACTCAGAAAGACAGATGTCTCATGATCTCACTCCTATGTGGATCTTAGCACTGAATCTTTAGGATTTGTGTATTTCATGTATAGTACCTACAGAATCTAGGAAACTAGAAAGGGCCAATTTGTGGAGAGGGGGAAGACAGATATTAATGGGGGTGTGTGTTTTAGAACATAGGCAATAAAGGGGAATATTGGATAGCTAGGTTTAGGTGGGGAAAGGGATGGGAGAGTAGGGTAGAGGAAGGGAGAGGGAAGGAATAACTAACACTAAAGATTTTTGAAAATCCACAGTATTATTTTTATGAGCTTCATATATACATATACATATACACATATACATCTTTGTATATGTATACATGAGTTTAATTGGAATTACCCTACATATGGGATAATGCTACTCCTAGCAGTCTTAGATAGCCCACACCTGACACTAGGCTTTTTATTTGGCAATCTTCCTTTGGGTTGTCAGTCAAGGGCGCCCAAGACATTCCTAAAACAATACAGGTTATTGTCATTGCTCTTGGTTGCTCACCAGAACTTGATTGATACTTACCAGGAATCTTCCTCCTTGCTGGTTAGCTTTCATAGTACCAGAAGGAGCTACATAGGTTGCTGGGGAGGGGGGAATGTCATCAATAGTCTTACTAAGTTTTCAGCCTGTGAACTACAATAATGACCAACAAGGCAAGACATGCATATAGGTGTAGTAGTGGTACAATGTTATGGGGTTAGCCAACTACTTTCTGATTGGATTTAAGGCCTGATCCATAGGAGGAAACACATGGATGACACTGTAAGTCTGGCTAAGAACCTATGGTTAAGGAGCTCACAGGCTATTGGGGTGAACCTGTAACTTCTATTCTGCTAAATGGACATAATATGTCACTGCCCTCTCAATGCATATCTCTTTACCCATAGATTATTGCAGCTCTCAGACTTTATTAGAGGAGTTTCTTTATGCAGTGATTAATGCAGAAACTCACATCTGACCAAAGTGCAGAGAATAAGTGTCAATGGAATGCTCAACCACAATGTGACATCTATATCCCTCCCCTCCCCCAAGTCTCAGGGAACATTGTGTCAGAGGGGATGGGGATTGTAAGAGTTAGAAGTTTTGGAGGATTGGAGCAAAACAGTCTTCCAGATGTGACAGTATCATTACACTCATGAACTCACAACAGCTGTCCCTGCCTGTACAAGACCTGCAGATCAAGTCAATCAACATCTTAGCATGGAGTAGAAACAGGTTCATGAGCTTCTACCCATAGCTGAGGAACTATAGACAGTTGAAGGCTTCTGGGGAAGGCAAATCAGTTTTCTTTAATGGTGTAGCACCTGATAGATCGACCATACTCCACTGGTAGTCACACACCTAGGACTATATAGTCTCTATACAAATTGAACTTAATAGGAATTTAAAATGAAAAGAAGACATGGAGTTGGGAGGAGGTGGGGAAGTGGGGTCTTGATCTGGGAAGAGTAAAAAGGAGAGGTGTGGAATAAATATGATTAAAATATGTTATATGAACTTTCTAAAATTAGCAAAAATATTATATTACATTAAAAATTATCAAACGTATTCTACAAGAACTTCACTAGGAATGGGTTTAAAAGCACTTCTTGGGCTTATAGATCTGATCAAACATGCTTTTCTCATAGTGAGAATAACTTAAACAAAGTACTTAAAAATGTTTTAAAGATGTAAAAATCATTAATTTTAGTTAGGATTTTTGTACTAAACCACATGAGCTCAAGGAAGGGTGGGCACAGGACACTGGTATTTTTTCCATCATTTCCTTCCATCATATTGAGTTTCCTTTCTTATGTTGGCAGGTCTCAGAGCTTTCTAGCAATATTCAGTATTTCAGTGGAATCAATTTGTCTTTCTCCAGTTAACCAGGAAGTGTTAGGCTTTGATGGGAAGGGACTTTCACAATCTCCTCCCTCTGCACATCTTGGAGTAGGGGTGATGATGCCTTAAAAAAATTATCCTCTCCTTTCTCTTCTATTTCTATCTTTCTTGACTGGATTTACTAGAAGAGATACAAGGTCATCTCCTGTACAAACAGACTCTCCTTTCCTTGTTGCTACCAGCACTCTGGCTTAGCAGTCACTGGTTGGTATTTCCTGTGGTGAGTACACAGTGCACATGTTTACTGAGAGTTCTTCAGAGAAGGGTGTGTTGCTGCTTTGTTTTTTCTAATACTTACAAGAGAGTTAAAAACCTTAGTCATAGTAAAAATATTAGTTGTGTATATGGGTGCATGCTTCTAATCTCACCCAGAGAAGGGTGTGTTGCTGCTTTGTTTTTTCTAATACTTACAAGAGAGTTACTTAAAAACCTTAGTCATAGTAAAAATATTAGTTGTGTATGTGGGTGCATGCTTCTAATCTCACTACTTGGGCATGAAGGCAGGATTGAGACTTTGAAGACAGCCTGAGATAGCCAGATGCTGCCAGATAAAACAAACAACCCTTCTCCCCCAAACCCCTAAACCAAACAAAAAATCATTTGTCTAATACTTCTTTATAATTTCTTCCTATATTTAGTCATTGGCTTATTTAACTACTGAACAGCTCTACAAAAAAGATACTATCATGACAACCATTGAATAAAAATTGAAAACCAAAACATTAAATTAACTTGCATTTGATCACATAGCTGGTCAATAAGATGAATTTACTGGCTATATAGAAAGTAAAATAGGCATGAATTGTGTTATCTAGGCAGATTTGTGCTAATTAATTGCCAGTATGCATCTCGGAAGATGAATAGGCAAAGAAGTCCACTAATAAGGTATTATACAAATGTTCAACACTATGATTTTTTTTTCCTTTTGAGATACAAACAAAAATAGACCGTAGAAGGACAGGAGGAGGAACACACTTGTCATAAGGACCAGAATGTCATGAGTTTATCTAACTAATAAGGAAGGGAATGTGTGATTTGAAAGTCTAGAGTCTACACAGTCTAAATAAACTTGCTCAAACAGAACCTGTTGTTCTTTTACTTATTTAAGATGCTTTACAAAAACCAGAAGCTCTAGAACCAAGTCTTGAAAATACAGGAAAATTAACTACAGGTGGAGTAGTGTTTCATGGCAGAGTTCTAACATGGACAAGCTAAAGAAAGTTTATATATTTGTTATTGTCTAGTTATTCTTCTGTTGAAATAATGCTATATGGATTTCCATTAAAATACTTTATAAAACTGAGGCAGCTCCTGAAATAGGAACATTTTCAGGATTAAGATCCTATGAATCACTGCTGTCATGTTCATTATAAGTTGGCTGAGTGGGGATGGAGCTCTAACAATGAAATTTATATGCAAAAAATAATATGAACCATCATTATAAAAATAGTTGCAGATTGTGTCATAAAAGAATGACGTGTGCTAAATTAAAGCATATTTGAAATCAACAGAAAGCACATGATACAACTTAGGAAAAGATCTAATAGCTGATTTTGTTGTAAAGTAGACATTAAGTAGGTTTTTCTATTTCTCAAAACCTATGGTTAGTGTCATGAAACCAAAGAATCTTGGAAGGTGAGACTCTAAATGGTAATAGTCATAAATGGAGCGACAACACTATTAAACCCCTTGTTAAAGCTAATGCAGAATTATAACTATTTTATTGCTGTATGTACCTGAAATGTCCTACTTCTGTTATGAATGATGTAAATACAATTCAATTGTATTGCAAAATAGTTCAGATAAACTCTTGAAATATTTCTATGTTCTATAATCCTCTTGTGTGTATGTGTATTATTATTAATATTTTGCATTTTGGGTAAGCTCCCACTCAGCAACTTCATCTTCCACTCTAAATATTGTATTCATTTCAGAAATATTCAACTTCCACATATATAGCAAAAACAAGTAGTGAAGCATGGTGGTAATTTTGAGACAGGAAAGCAAGTATGTATTTCTATGACAAATGCTATTTATATTGCAAACAGGTTCTAACCTAGGCAGTCCAATTTCAGGACTTATAGTCAAATCTATGTAGTACAATCTCTGTAATGTAAGTAACATGATAATTGCATGTTTATTTGTGAAGACATACATTTCAGATTGAAAGCTGAGTAATGAAATCATATAGTATATATGAAGTGAAACAAGGCTGAAATGTACAAACATCTTTATCAATATCAATCATCTATCTATCATCTATCTTCTATCTATCATCTATCTATCTATCATCATCTATCTCTCTATCTATCCATCTATCTATTGATCTATCTATCTATCTATCTATCTATCATCATCATCTATCTGTCTATCTTTCTATCTATCTATCATCTATCTATCATCTATCTCTCTATCGATCATCTATCTATCAATCAATCATCTATCATCTATCCTACCCATTTACAAAAACAGTCTTGATTATTGGAGTACATAGCTCAAATGTTAATCAGTTATTTCTGAGTAAAGATAATAGAGATTTGGTGTGATTGTTTTTCTTTATGCACCATGGAGTGCTTGGACTCACCTTTATGAGCATGCAATATTTGAGCAATAAAACAATACAACACAAGTGAATAAAACTTCTGGTCATCTGTCTGTGACCTATGAAAATATTTTCTGTCTCCTGATGGTAGCCATGCAACTCTTGTTATGAATCTGAAGGAATTGAATTAAGGGGAACTGGAGGAAGAGATCCAGGCCAAGAGAAAGCCCAGGAGTTGCCATATATAAACATTATGAACAAATGTCCAACACTCAGTTTTTGCAAATAGTGTTCAAATGAGTTCTTTTAAAGCTATTTATTTATTTATTTTTACTATTATTTACTATTATTTATGTGTCTGAATGTATTGACTACCTGTGTGTAAGTACATTTGTGTTGTGCAGTGCCCACAGAAGTCAGAAGAGCATGTTGGAGTCTCTTGGAACTGAAGTTATGGATGGCTGTTAGTTGTCATGCTGGGAGTCAAACCCGGGTCCTCTGCAAGAGCAGCCTCTTAACCACTGAGACATCTTTCCAGTCCCAAATGACTTATCAGAGCATCAGTACTATCCTGATGAGAACATATTGCCCTTAACAGTTTTAGGTGCAGAGATAAAAAAGATAAATGTACAATAATCTGTAATAATAATTTTAAAAATATTCTAAATTACACCCATAAAATTGGTTTCAATTAAGCTTTCATATATTTTTGAGAC
>NW_008339910.1:24169-36886 GCF_000622305.1 Nannospalax galili | reverse complement strand
TCCTCTGTGGAGTTTAGGTTGCCTTGAACTCCTGATCTTACTGCCTCAATCTCCTCAGTGCTGTGATTATTCCTGGCAATGTGTAGATTTTAATATTAATGTGTAAAAATCCGCATTCAAAAGTTCTGTCTGTTTCACAGCAATTTGAAAAGTCCACTGCACCATGTCATTTACAAGGGCAGCTTTCATCAAACATACTGAGAATCCTTTTTCAGATCATTATGGTTCCAAATAATGACTGTTTTAAGAGTAGGCTGCAAAAATGCCCCAGCATAGCAGTGAATAAAAGATTTTAGATGATATTGTGTCATCACTAATGACTGTTAGGTTGGGCCATTACTGATTTTGGAGTTCTGACCTCCTTCAAAGTCGCCTTTTCAATTGCCCAACTCTCATGTAATCAAGAGGGATTGCACAAACTTCAACCACAGCTGTGTTTGAAAGAGTACATCTTCCTTAGTCTCATTGAAGAGAGGCATTTTTTTAGTTGAAAAAACTGCAATCATAAAGTCATTTTTAATTCATTTGGCACCTTGGTGGGCCTAATTATCATTTTAGTCTTTATCTCTCCATTTTCAAATAATAGAAATACAGTACAACTAAACCATGGACATAAAAGGGGAAATCTGCAGGAATGTGGGAAATCTTCTAGTCCAGAATGGAATGCAAATAATTGCTGGCTGCAGGGAGCTGAAAGTGTAAGAGTGCTCAGTGGGAATTGACTCCAGGGTCCTTTTAATGCAGGGTGAGTGAGCAATTCACAGTTCTTTTCTTCAGAAGTTCCTTGTGGCATGCTCCCAGAAACTGCTTTGACCTTTCTCCTAGGTGACCTTCGTAACACCCTGCTATTTCTGTGCCTATTTTCCAGCTTTCCTGCATGGAAACCTGTACAAAACCTCCCATGAACAATTGCTTAGTTTTATCAGCCCTGTGAGTCGGTCCAGGATGTGAGCAAATAACACTGAGGAAAGACATTTCACACCATCCTTTCCTAAGCCTCTAACTTTATACAAAGCCAGCATATTGTATACTCCATAAGCTTTTGCATGATCAGTGTAAGCACCCTGGCACCATCCTATCAGCATTTCCCAAAATCCTCTTCTAGGGAAACAGTTTTCCATTATCACATGAACAAGAGTAAATTTAATTTTGCTTCTGAAAAGAAAATAAAATCATTCAATTTAAAGGATTAACAGATATTACAATAATATTTGTGTAAAGTTAAGCTCACAGCTTGGCAAACAGTGAGCTCTCTTGTACGTTAATAATCTGGAGATAATACCTGTTATACTTCAAAGACTTTAAAAGGAGCCTCTCAGTAACATGTGAATTAATATGGATGATCAAGAATTCAATTCAATTTCTAGCTGAGTGATCAGAGACCAGTGTTCAATCACTGTGTGTTTCCTAGCAATTTGAAAATCTGTAACTCAAAAACATTTTTTTAAAGGAAAAGTTCTACTTAAGTAGTTGTTCAGCTTCAGTGAAGAACATTTCATCTTAAAATTGTTCATCAAAAATAAAGAGCTGCTCATGTTTGATGAGTTACTGGCAAGTATAAGATCAAGTTCATCATGTAATCATTATAGATCACACACTGCATTACAGTACATTCCAAGGTATCTGCAAAGCAATATTCTGGATAGTAATACATAGAACTGGCAAAAATAACCTGCTTGAAAAGGAGTGTGTGGGAGGGAAGTTAGGATCTCAGCTTAAGTCATCAGAAAGCAGACTGGGAGAGAAAGGCATTTTGCAGGTAGTTTATTTGGGGAGACAGTTTATTCAGGGAGGTGAGATAGGGGATAATATTATAGGATAGGTGAGAATGAAACACAGATACTTCAAAACAGCGTGCTTTTTAGTAGATCAATGCTGAGCTCTCTGGGGATGCTCTTCTGAGATTGCTCTTGATCCTCTGAGACTGTTCTTGATCCTCTGAGGATGTTCTCAGGATCTGTATCAATTGGATCACAGGATTTCTTCGTTGTTATCCAGTTTCACCCTATATTAAGGACATAAAATTGCAGATATCATTGACAAACTCTGACCTTTTGGTAAAGGTTGTGCTATAAGATGTTAATTGCCTTGAACATAGGTTGCTCTTGTCCTATAGCACAGATTCTATGTCACAAATCCAGAGAAACTCTCAGGTAGAAATCAAGAAACTTGTGCAACTGAGGTGAGATGCTTTTAAGTTGTCTATATTTTAGCAGGGCTCCTTCCTGTGGCAACAAAGTAAAGCATAGCTGAGAGAATGTGAGGAGGCCTTGTTGTACCTCATCCATTGGACCCCAAAAAGACCACCGAGGACCCAACACACCAAAATGCAAAAGCAAAGGTTTATGGTTTATTCGGGCTTAAGCTTGGGCTGTCAGACCTCACCAACTCAACGGATCCGTGCTGAAAGCCCAGAGTAAGGGAGAGTGGAGACTTTTATAGGTTTTAGACAAAGAGAGGAGGGGGATACCAAAGATACATTTTGGTTGGTTCAAGGAGCCCGCACGCACCAACATAATTTTAAACTGATTGGATGTATACGATGCAGCCCTAGAAGTTTCTTATTGGTAGGTGCTATTCTCAGGGCTGTGGAATGTGCTGACTGTTACCTGTGGGGCCAGGAGTCTCTGTTTTTACCTTATAGGGCAGTTTTCATGCCCGGGCTTGGTTAATCTATAGTTTCCTGGAAGGGGGGGGGAATAGCAGGTGGGGGTCAGGGCATGCCAGGGCGTGCCTAGGCATGTCTAAAGCAGCAGCCAAGCACTTTACAGAAGCTAAAAGAGCAATTAGTGGGGGTCTGGAGGGATGGGGGGGTAGCGGGTAAATGAAGAGGGTCTCAGGGTTCTACAGCCTGAGTTTCCGACCCCTTCAAGTGCACAAGCATGCTCACATTCTTCCTTGAGTCTAGACAGTTACAGCATCTTCACTGTTACAATAGCCACAATTTCTATAAAAGACTTATGGCAGGAAAGGTTCTGAAAGCATCCATGGTCTTTTCTGTTTTATCATACACTCTAGCTTGTTATGGAGATCTGGGTCTGGTAACACTGACAATGCAGGAACTATGTTCTTTGCTCATTTTCCCACTGACACAGGTAGCCCAAGCGAACAGGTAATAATTGTGACTACAAGTTGCTGGAACTCCTAAAGTATGAATATTACTTATGTTAACCATCTTCCCTTTGAACAACAGGGCCTCTTATTCAGCAGAGACTAAACTTTCAGTTATGAGAAGAACATACTGTGCAGAACTGGTTTACACTGTGTGATGGTGTAAGGAACTGCCACACACAATCCCCTTGGTTTCTTTTCTCATGTATTTTACCTGTTGTCAATGCACTGATATATGTCATTTGTTGATTCATCTTGTATACTATATTCTGAAGAATGTTCTCCAATACTGTAGGGGACTGTTCTCAAGATGATGTCTACGTAAGCTTGTAGTAGCCCCTTGCATTGTTGCTTCAGGAAGACATGGTATCTGGTGGGGCTGAGGGACCCCATAATCATATTCACATTCTTGCAGTTCTCTATAAAATGCCATAAATTGGTCCGAGACAGTGCCATGTGAAATTTCATATAGCTCATTCAAGCATCCTAAAAGTTCTCATAACTGTATTAACTCACCTGTGAACCTAGAAACTTGCACCCACTGGTGAAAGAGATGTACTCTTGCTCTGGAGTGTGTTACTGAATATGTTAAATCTGTAGTGAAATGCTTCTTCTAATCAATGTAGTTATTAAAAATTTTAAAAAATTATCAAAAAAAAATCAACAAACAAATTAAAAAAAAAAAAAGAAGTGCATAGCACCCACACGGCAGCTAACAACTGTCTGTAAAAAAAAAGTTCTTAGATGGTGGTACTGGTGGGGAGATACTATACACAGGGAAAGAAGCCCCATGTGTGAAACAGGTATCATTTTGATGAGGCCATCAACTTGTCAATCAGTAGGGTCTACTGCATTTGCCTTTACCTCATTACCTATTTATTTCCATTAAAAAGGTTTTCCATTCTGATATTTTCTTATTTGTACTTAGTCCAAATCAGAATACAACCTTTTGGGGGTTAGAAGTGTCTCTCTTATGTAATATTGTCTATTCAGGAGACCTGGTACACGGTATGAATTGGATAATTAGTCTTTCTTGCACTTTGAATTAGTTTAGTCTTTGAAAATTTACTTCCATAGGATGCCAGTCAGAAGAGAGCTTGGATTTATGTGATCCTTTCCACATGTAAGACAATTTATCCACATTGTATAGGTACTATAGTTTATCTTTTTGTAGAACTAGGGTGGCTTTTTTTCTATTTAAAATTTTTTTTGTGTGTATGAGTGTTTTGCCTGTATGCAAGTTCATCTGTGTCATGCAATGCCCACTGAGGCCAGAAGAGAGCTTTGGATCCTCTGAAACTGGAGTTACAGACAGTTGTTAGCTGCCACGTGGGTGCTGGGAATCAAACCTGAGTCCTCCAGAAGAACAGCAGTGCTCTTAACCACTGAGCCATCTCATCAACTCCTCCAGTCTTCTAATAAATGCTCCAGACTTGGTCCAGACTGAACAGCCTATCATTCCAACAGTTGCTTATTTTCTACTCTAGTAAATGACATGCTTTCCTCTTAGCAGGTATACTCAAATAACCAGAAAGCATCTCTAATTCCTCCCGCACTTTTCACCTCTTCCCTAATTGGCCATATACTATACCTGTTAAATAAAATGCCAGGCATACTTACATTTTGGCCATGGTTTTATTACATTAAAAGTTCTGTTGTTTATACAGTTTTTATCTCTGGCTGAAAATTCAAATGCCATGCCATCTGATTTTAAAACTGGGTATCTACAATCCTATTGGTTATTGTCCAAGTCCTATCAGTTATGCTTCCTAAATATATTTTAATTGTATTTTTTCTTTATCTCCCACTCTCCAAATTCATCCATGCCCTTTTTAGCTTCTATATAGTTGCTCAGCCACAGTTTGCTGTTTCTGTACAAAATGTTTCCCTTTTCCTCCTAGTAGTATACCTGCCTTCTCCTAGGTAACAGTCTACTAACTTTCCAGGTGTGTAGAGTTTACCTATCATAGTTCCTGCCCCCATGAACATGAAGGTGTCCCCGACCGCTTTCCGTCTCGCCGGCAAGAACGACGCGGGAGGACAAGTCAGGATCCTTCTGCAGCAGTTTATTGTATGCGCATCTTACACTCTTAGAAGCTTAAAGACCGAAGACGCCGAGAAGCGGGAGAGCGGTTGCTTATATAGTCTAAAGGTCCCATCTATGACGTATAAGAAGCAGATTGGTTGCTGGAGATCACGCCACGGGAGGAGGCGAGGGAGAGCAGGCTCTTGTGCACGCCCCTTATGGGCGCAGCAGGATGTTTACTGTTAAGAAGGTCCGGATACCGGCGCCATCTTGTAATGGCGGCGGAGGCTGTGGCTCTCCACATGAAGGTGAGCAACAAGGCTGGCCAAGGACTGACCCATCTCCTGTCCATTATGGTAGATTAAAGGAGCCCAGGATCTATCTTGGTCATCCAATACCACCTTTGGAGTTTTTAAACTGAAGGTTGAGTGACACCTCTCATCTTCCTCATGTTTTCTAAGCATAGGCATTACAGCATCTGGTACCACACATTCTACTTTAAAAGTTCTTTTTCCAAAAAATTGAACTAAGTGTAAAATTTTACAAGTGTAAAATTTGATGAGAAAAATAGAGAGAAAAGATGAATAAATCATTTTAGCTTTTTAAGTTTCAAGTCATTAACTTTATTGAAAAGAGATAATTCTTCAGAAATAGCTTATTCAGAATGTGTGTGTGCGTGTATGTGTATGCACGTATGTGTGCATGTATGTGTGGGTGGACATCAAATGTAGGGCCTTTTGCATGCTACACAAGTGTTCCATTGCTGAGCTACATCTGCAGTCCAAGTTTTTAAAAAATATTTTTGAGTTTTTATACATTTCATACAACTGTTTTTAATCCAATCTAGACCCCATCCTCCATACATACCCTCCTCTGCCACCAGACGTCACACATTCTGCCATATATGGTAAGTGCTATCCGGTCAAGCATTTGTACCAAGTTTTTTAAAAAAGACATATTCTCTCTGTATAGCCTAGGCTAGTCTTCAATGCTGAATCTCCCTGCTTCTGCCTTCTGAGTACTAGGATTACAGGTGTGGATTGCCATGGTTAGCTTCAGGAAATTTATTGTTTTTTTTCATGAATATTGTCTAGTACTCTGCCCATGTCAATTTAATCTCTTGAAAGAGAGGAAATTCAAAGTCAGAGGTTGTTGTTTTTGACAGTTTTTGTGGTTTTATTGAATAAAATGTGTATGTGAGCCATTTATTCATTTTTTTCACTGCACAGTCTGGCATTGGGATCAGTGACACTGATGGCCACTGTGTTACTCTTCTCATGATGGCTTTATAGTTCTTGGTGGAAATGTGTGCTATCTCAGTACAGTGAGACTTGCTGCACATCAGGAACATTTCCAGTTCTTTGATGTTATGGACCCGGAACTTTGGGAAGCCACTGGGCAGCATGTGCTTTGTTTTCTTATCACTCCCATGACTAATGCTGGGCATCAGGATCCAGCCCTTGAACCTTCTCTGCACTGTGTTGTCAGTTCTTTCTTGCAGGTTTTTGTCAGTTATGCTTAATTTTGAAATACAGGTCTAACAGTGTGGGATGAATTTCTTAGTCTCTTTTTGCTGATCTTGGGCTTCATCAGAAGTCTGAGGATAGCCATGATGCCAAGCAGGAGATGGCAGCCACTTTATAGTGCTGAGGAGGAGATGACAGCTACCTTATAGGTAGCCACGGGAAAGAAGGAAAGGAAAAGAAAACGTTTTGATCATTGTTTCTTTTGTTGAATTATAGTTATCTTTCAATGTGTATTTGGGAGTGAGACTGTTGTGCATGTAGGTTGTGTGTGTATGTGTGTGCATGTGTGTGAGCGTGTGTGTACACGCAGATATGTGCTGAGAGGGAGGGAATTTTCCCACACATTTCTCTTACTGCTTCTTAAAAATACTTTGTTAAATTATTTTTATTTTATGTGTATGAGTGTATTGCCTGCATTTACGTAGGTGCATTCGTGTCATACAATGCCAGTGGAGGTCAGAAGAGGGTGTCAGATTCCCTGGAACTGGAGTTATGGATGGTTGTTAGCTACCATATGAGTGCTGGGAATAGAATCTGGGTCTTCTGCAAGAGCAGCCAGTACTCTTAACCCCTTAGCCATCTCTCCAGCCCCTTAAAATTTTTTTTTGAAAATATAACATTTATTGCAATATCTCAAATTGACTTTTTTTTTCTTATTCCTTTTTTTTTCTTAAAATGGTTTAAAATTTGGTGAAATTATTCTCTCAAAGCTTCATCTCTCTCCAGAATGTCATTCTTCAAAATATTTGAAAAGAACCCCTTTCTTCTGGAACTATCTCTGCACACCTCCTCTTGTCTCACCACTCTCTCCTTCCTTCATTCCCTAAAACCTCCTGTGCCAGTTCTTGACTATCCTTGTTAACATCTTTACAATCTCCTTGTGCTTCAGTTTCTTAGTTCCAGCACTGCATACAAAAACAGCTTTGTAATTTTTCCTGCATTTACCATACAAGAATTAAACCAGTTCAGGATTTTCAACTCTAGAAATAATGGATTAGGAACTTTCAGTTTTATAAAAGAAAAGATGCTTTGATTCATGCTTGTTTTAGATCATGCAGATGGTAGCCCATTATCTATACCCTGTAAAAACAATCAATAGCTTATGTGAAGAAAGCACAGGATAAGGAGTCATTTCCATTATCTTCTGTAAATGTGTTTCCAACATTAACATAGAGTCCTAGACTAAGAGGTGGAAGGAAGCAGTCATTCTGTTTGGTGCTTTGCCCACCTCCAGCAGAGTATATCTGCACTTTGCCACACACAGCACCTGTTTAGGCTACCTCTTTAGGAAAATTGCTTCCTCATGCCTTTTTCTCTTTGTGTGAAAATACAAAGATGAAATCTCATATATTTCAGGAATGATATTTTGAGTTTTTCCTGCTACTCAAAGGATTCAGTAGCAAGTTGTCCTTAGAGATTTTTAGGACAGACAAAAGTATAAGGTTGGCCTATATTCAATTCACAGCACACAAAAAACCTAAAACAAAACAAAAAACTCCGGAGAACTGTTTTGCAAATTAATTTTTCCAACTGACAATAAAAGCAACTTTTACATGCCCCATTTGGTGGAGAGTTTTTTTGGAAATTAAACTTCCAAGGACAGTCCCCTCTCTGGGGAAAGGAATGTGATTGGATTCAAGCCAAGTTTTATTAAGAGCACTTTCATGAAAGAGTATATGTAGGTTGCAGAGATGATTTAGTGGTTAAGAGTGTGTACTGATTTTTCAGAGGACCTGAGTTTGGTTCCCAGCACTCATGTCAGGTGACTCACATCTGCCTCCAACTCTAGCTCCAGGGGGATCCTATGCCTCTGGCCTCTATGGACACCCGGACTCATGTGCGCGTGCGCACTCACACACACACACACACACACACACACACACAAATAATAAAAGTAAATCTTTCATAAAAGCATTGTATTCCCCTATTTTTATAATCTTAGAATAGGAACGTAGCTGTTTCCATTAGAACATTGTCTCCAGTATTTAGCATTTATTAAGCATTCATATTATATAAGGCCTTTTTACTTTCTTGCATTTAGTGACAGGTTAATTAAGAAAGCCGTTGGTTAATATTAAGAGATACAGGCTGCTAGCAATAATACACACAGACTATCCTTATTATATTAGCTAACAATAATTTGGTTTATAAATTCAAAGGACTGCTCACTAATGGAGCAGATTAAGTAGAAGTGAATGACATTCTTTTCAGTATAACTTGTCTTTTTATAATTTTCAAAGTTCATTGGCATATAGATTTCAAATGAATTTGCTGTTCTCACAATTTCTTGGTAAATTTAGTCAGCTGATCAAGATAATGCAGAAGCTTCTTGTCACAGGAAGCAGCTGTGTCTCCTATCTGTCCATACTATTGGCATTTCCCAGGTAATTTCCAACTCAAATTTCTGGTTGCCTGGAGGCAGGTAAAGGACATTGGAGAGTTGGAACAATAATTTTCACAATAAAACTTACCATGCACGGAAATTGAAGGTCTGATGGGGCCCAGGTGTTCCAGGCAGGCAATCTTTGGTTTGAATGGGATGGGCAGTGATGTGTTCATCGCAGCTTCGTTCTGCCAGCAACCTGGGGGATCTTAGCCTGTAACTGCTTAAGAGTTGGTTCCATGCATTTCTCTTGGCAATAGCTTGTCTTCAGGGTAGATCCTTTACCTTACAATTAAAAATGAAACGGTTTGATATCATGGCCAAAAAGGCTAGGTTCTTGGTGAAACAATGATGTCAGAATTTGAATGTCGCAGTTACTTCTTCAGAAATGGCAGATTCTAGCATTCTTTCTCCATATAATATAGCAGAGAGAAGGTGCTGACCTCAGCAGACAAAAGCCACAGGCCCAGGCTAATCTGGAAAGTTGGTGCCTATTCTTGTAATAGCATCTTCAAAGATAGAGGAAGACTGGCTTTTCAGTCAGTCCCTATTTCTTGAGATTCTGTGATCAAGGGCTGTTTTGTTTATTTTGTCTTAAACTGCTCACTCCACCTTGACTATCATAATGTTTTCACAGAAGGATTCTGATTGTAATTTCTAAATGAAGAAACTGAGGCCTTGAATGGATGAATGATTTACATGTATATGGGCCATGCAATACCCAGTGCTTTTTTGCTAAGACTGAAGTCCCTGGTACTCCTGACTCCTGGTCCTGAGCTCCTTGACCATATCATTCAGTGCTTATGATAGCTTAACTATCTCCTGCTATCTGATCAGTTGAAATCACATTTTCACTGATTTTCTGTATGTGAAATACATTTTCTATACAAATTTAGAAAAATCTGACGTCAGGTTCTGTCTTGATTCTCAATTTTGGTTTATGGTCTGGATTCCTTGAGTTACTGCTGGGCAAGATTCATTCTAGAAGTTTCTTTCCTAGCTCTCCGTTTTTGTTCATTAAAGAGAAAAATGCACTTTTGTCTTTCAAGACTGTGTGGTCCATTTCCACTTCAGACCCTTCTCAACTATTTTCCCTGATCTGTTGCAACTGAAGGAAATCTCTTCCTCTGAAACACTACAGAGATTTGTATTTTGCTATGGACTTTTCTTCTTTTAAAAATATGTATTTGTATGTATTTATTCTTTGTGAATTTCATATGTTTATAAAATGTGTTCATACCTACCTCCGACTCTTTCCCTTCCAAACCTTCCCTAGTATATTCCCCTCACAATTTTATGTACCTTTTTTTTTTTTTAACCCTTGTGTCTAATTTTTGGTACAAGTATGTGCATGGGTGTATTTCCATCTGCTGGAGCATAGACTATCTACCAGATTGTCTGAAGAAACCCTGAAGAAACCTGACTCTATCTCCTGAATCAGCCATAAATTGCCAATAGATCCTCAGCTAAGGTAGAGCTTCTTGAACCCCTCCTCCTTCCCCGATGTGGATTTTGACTGGCTTGATCTTGCAGGTCTTGTGTAAACAACCACTGTTGCTTTGAGTTCATGTGTTTAATGGCCTGTTTTGCAGCTGTCCCCTGCAAACTTTGGCTCTTACTGTTTAAATGCTAGTTATATTAAGGCAATGAGAATTTACCTGGTCTTCAGGTGGGTGAAAGCTTACTGTATGCCAATATAAATGTTATAGATTTTGTAAATTCAATATTTTATTATTTTTATTTTATGTGTATGAGGGTATTGCCTGCATGTGTGTAAGTGCACCTGTGTTGTGCAATGCCCACAGAGGTCAGAAGAAGGCATTGAATTCTCTCAGAACTGGAGTTACAGACAGTTGTTAGCTGCCATGTGAGTGCTGGGAATCAAACCTAGGTCCTCTGTAAGAGCAGTCAGTGCTCTTAACCACTGAGCCATCTCTCTAGTCCTAGATGTTATAGTTTAAAAGTGCCATTTTGGGGATACATCTTGAATGCACAGTATACAGGTATTTCAAAAAATCACAAGCTGGGTGTGGTGGTACACACCTTTAACCCTGGTTCTCAGGAGGCAGAGGCAGGCAGATCTCTGTGTGACTGAGTTCCAGGACAGCTGGGGCTACAGGAAAACACTATCTCAAATTGAAACAAAACAGCACAGCACAGTACAGCACACATCCTCCAAAACCCTGGCACATTGCCTCCTCTTTGCTATGTGTACAAGTGCAGTGCTTGGTTTTTAACTCCGCCTCAGCAGTGAGATTTCTATATTTAGACATGACAGGTTGCCACCAACATAAAGATCAGACAAAAATCCCAGAACTTTAGTTTGCCTGTTTACACCCCTAGGTTTTACACACCCTGGATTCCTGCCTCTAACATTGTTCTCTGAGATATATATATATATATTTTTTATTAAACAAGAGTTGTATTTCATATTAATCTTTGCCCTTTCCTGGCTCTCTTCTCCTTTAGATTATGAATATGGTAAAATTTTTCTTATCACCAATAATATATTCCTTACTAAACATGTCACTTGCATTTCTAGTGAGTTCTCAGGTGATGATGCTGGTCTGGATCCTACACTTTGAGAATCACTAACAAAGCAGGGGACAGCATTTGGCTCTTTTAAAGAACAAACAACAGCAGCAAATGAAGTGTGTTGGTTTGAATGAAAATGTCCCCGATAGGCTCCAAGTATTTGGACCTTTTGTCCCCAGTTGGTGGTGCTGTTTTGGGAGGTCTTACAAGGTGTGGCTATCCTGGAGGAAGCATGTCACTGGGGGTGGGCTTACAGAGTTCTTAAGCCTTGTGGGATCTCCAGTTGGACTCTTGTTTCCTATGCCTGCTTGAAGATGTAGAACTTAGCTTCCACTCTTGCTCCAGCCACCTCTGCTATCATGCCACCCCGCCGTGATGGACTCTTGCCCCTTTATAACCGTAAGCTCAAATAAACTCTTCCTTCTATAAGTTGCTTGGGTCAGTGTTTCACAGCAACAGAAAAGTGACTAATATACAAAACTGCTTCTATCCTTAAAAGTTTTTATTTTGAAATAATTGTAAGTTTAT
Organism: Nannospalax galili; assembly: GCF_000622305.1. Taxonomy (NCBI): domain Eukaryota; kingdom Metazoa; phylum Chordata; class Mammalia; order Rodentia; family Spalacidae; genus Nannospalax; species Nannospalax galili. The sequence goes on along the minus strand of NW_008339910.1, from coordinate 24,777 downwards.
AAAAAATTGCTATAAAGTTGCAATAAAATACACAGAGTTCCAGTGTATTCTTTCTTCAGATTCTCCAATTGCTTACATTTCTGAGCCACTGGAGGACAGGTTTAAGACATACCTCATTACCATTTAGTGTTTCAATGGTATTTCTTAAGTACAAGGATAGCTCTTCATAATCACTGCAAATGAAAAAATCAGATTAGCTTAGCTAGATATTTAGCTAATAAGATGGCTCAGCCGGTAAAGTGCTTGCTGTGCAACCCTGATGACCTGAGTTTGATCCCCAGAATCCACATAAAAGTGGAAGGAGTGAACAGACGCCACAAAGTTGTCCTCTGACCTCAACACGCATGCTGTGGCACTTACGTATTCACAAACACACATCACATAAATACACAAAAATAATAAATACTTTTTTTTAGAAATCAAGAAATTAGAAAGATCAGCATTAAATTTATGGATCGAATAGCCCAGGAAACAAGGGCAAGAATTAACAAGTGGGAACTCATTAAACTAAAAAGCTTCTGTACATCAAAGGAGACAAACAGAAAACCCACAGAATGGGAGAAAATCTTCACCAGCGATACATCTGATAGAGGTTTAATTACCAGAAT
>NW_008339910.1:12092-22448 GCF_000622305.1 Nannospalax galili | reverse complement strand
GGGAGAGGAAGGCTGTCTATCTGATGAGTTTATATCCATGCTCAGATGCCAAGGAACTCAGAAAGTAAACGACTGTGACCAGTAATAGTCATATAGAGAGAGATTAGAAATGCATGCGAAAACGTCTCAATGTCAATTGCCTTAAAATGAATTTTTCTGTATGAAACTGTGTATTTTAACAACGAAGTGGAGATCTTTTTAAACGTTAAAACCTCATTTAATTTTATGTCTTATAGAGTTTATAATGAGTAAAAGATTGTACAAGCGTAATAATTCATCTGTAAACCTAAAAATGTACAGCCAATTTTGAAAGAGATGTACCCTAGCTCAGAAAAATGTTATTGAATAGGTTAATGCTGTTGTAATGAAATGCTTCTTCTAATAAAAAAAATAAAAAAAAAAATCAAGAAATTAGAAAGATCAGCATTAAATTTATGGATCTTATTAAAAATTTGCTATAGTAAATTTTTTTTTATAAGTCCAGGCTCTAACTTGGGATCATGTATTGTGTTTAGTCATTTCCTTGGTTGCCTTCAATCAGATATAGCTTTCCAGTCTTTTTTTTTAAATATTTTTTTAAATTTTTTTATTTTATTTTATGTGTGTGCGTGTATTGCCTGCATGTAGATAAGGGCACCTGCATTGTGCAATGCCTGTGGAGGACAGAAGAGGCTGTCAGGTCCCCTGGAACTGGAGTTACAGCCAATTGTTAGCTGCCATGTAGGTGCTGCCATGTAGGTGCTGCCATGTAGGTGCCAGAATGCTAAAGGCTTATCAGCCTGATTGCTAACCTCTGCTTTTTTCTTTTTAAATGTAATTTAATTTTTGCATTTAAGTTTTGTGAAGTTAAAAGACCTTTTCAGTTTTAACTTCATTCTAATAGACCTCCTTTTTGAGGGAGAAGACATCTACTTTCATCCAATTTTTGAATAACAGAGACTCAAATATTGACAAAGATCCCTAGAAAGCAGAATGATAGTCTTTGAGCACTGGGAGAGCTGCTTTTGTTGCCATGTTAACACACCAGCTTGTGCTTCCTTGGCGCTTTCTACTAGTCAATAACTTTGTGTTTTCTTAGCGATTTATTTTAAAGACAGTAAGAAATGTATATGGATCTTGGATCTCAAAACTGCCATTAAATTTCCTTCACAGAAAATCTTGAAAAAAAAAAAAAAAGAATGTCTTTCCATGTTGAGCTAGACTTCTCAGTCTCCAGTCTAAAGAAGTGTCTTGAGATAATGTTAAATGATTTTTAAGATAGTATTTAAGGGTCAGTGAAGTAGCTCAGTGAGTAAAGGTACCTCGCATGAAGCCTAATGACCTGAGTTGGATCTCAAGGACCCACATGGTGGAAAGTGAGAATCAACTCCCACAAGTTGTTTTCTGACCTCCACACTCACACATATACCCATAGACATACAGACACACATGTGCATGCAAAATGATAATTAAATAAATAAAAATGTAATTAACAAAATTATAAAAATTCAAGAAGCCTTATTAATCTACAAAAGGGTATGGTATGGTTCTCTTCCTGAACAGAGCTGGGTTCTGATTCTAGTGAGCACCAGAGGTTGGATAAGTTCAGTGCAGTTGCCAAGAGCAAGCAATAGATTTTAATTTTTAGGGAATAACTTATCTTTCTAGGACAGGATCTATTTTAGGTAAGGTGCACTGACATGTAGACAACTCCAGTATCTGTGGTCATTTGCAAAACTGGTAAGATAACCTGGAGTTTTCTACATGTCAGTGTGTGATTATTGCTCCTGATTTTACAGACAGAAAATGAAGACACCAGAAAATGGAAGATTGTAGCACTGTTTTACAAAATAGCTAAATTAGGTCTCAATCACTTACCTTACTGTCAAGTTAAAAAAACCTCTCCCTGGGTAGCTTTCTTGTCAGTCCAATTTTCACCCTAAAGCAAAGGCTATTCATGTAGTCCACACACAAAGCTTCGTTCATCAACTTCAAAGGTTCCTCAGCACTGGAGAGGAAGACTGAGCGATTGTCTGATTGCTATTCTATTTTGAGATGCTGAAGGATATTGTGAGCCTGACTGAAGATGTGGAACCTATGAAGAATGCTCAATCCTTGACCTGTTCACTTAAATTATATACCTACATGATATGATACAAACTTGATGTTTCAAACTATTAGCTATGAAGGTCCATCTAAAAGATCTTAAAAACACAGTTTTGCATGGTAATTTTTCTACTACTGACATGAGACCCTGTGTTACAGGGAATCCCCCATCTGACTTTAATAAGTCCACTTTTCTCTTATCATTCTCCTAATCCACTGAATGGGCTGATCACTTTGTGAGTATTCTGTTGAAAAGGATTTTAACATTGATCCTATGGAAATGTTATCCAAAGATATGACTATGACTGACATTCCATTATGGTTTCTCCTTAAAAATTCCAAATATTTTAAAATGAAACAAAAACGACATTTATTTCTGTTTTTGGAAAATTATCGTGTTCTTGCTGCCTCCTTCATTGCTGATCACCTCAAGCTAGAGGCTAACTTCTGGTTTCACTGTATTCTTGCTGCCTTCTCACCCCTGTATTCTAAATGAATCATTACAATCCAAACCACTGTTCCCCCAACTTTCCAATCAATGTTCATTTAGTAAGTAGGAACCAATACAGGAACTATCTGGCATAAAATTTAGTCAATCTGCTATAACTACCTGGTATAAAATTATCTGGTATAAAAAACTATTTGGTATAAAATTTAGACAGAGATTAAAGATTCTGATATGAAGGGCTGGAGAGATAGTTCAGTGCTTAAGAGTGCTGACTGCTCTTGCAGAGGACCTGGGTTCAATTCCCAGTGCCCACATGGTGGCTAACAGCCAACCATTTGTAACTTCAGTTCCAGGGGACTCTCTGACTGCCATGGGCATCACACAATGTGGGAGTACTTACACACATGCAGGCAATATACTCATACACATAAAATAAAAATAATAAATAAATATAAAAATAATTTGACAGGTATTGAAGTTCTTTATGCCTAGAAGTTCATGTTGAATACTCTTCTGATGGGGAAGAGATAGAGCCACTCAAATACCATTTAGGAAGTAGACCTATGAAGAAAATGAGCCCACTGAAAAGAGACAGAGGCATTCAGTTTAGGAGTGACCAGCCTGTTATCTTTTATCTCTCAGCATTCCAAATAAATGTGGACATATCATAGTTCTGTGGATCATGGGACTCACAAAAACACTGAGTGGGGCTTGCCCAATAAAATCCATTTTAGTGCTCTGTTGAAGAGAGACTTATGGAGTAATAGGCAACTTGCTAGTTTTAGGAGCACTGTGCAAATTCTCTGTGCTATTCCACTGATTTGACAGCTGCTGTCCTGCTGTGTTCCTGCTCTAGGCTATGCAAAGAGGGAGCTGTAGAGGAAATCATAAACATTTGAGTTAATTAAAACCATCACCAACACAATTTCTTGTCTCATTTCTCCAAGTGCTAAGGTATAGATTACATTTGAGCAAATGGTGATGCCATAAATATACAGGGAGAAAACACAATTCTTTTTATGGTTTGTAAAAAAAAAATACAGCAACAAAAGATACTCTAGCAATTAAACTGGCCAGCAGTTTTCTTTGGGGGTGAGATTTACAGGGTTAGAGATTAAGGGGATGCATTCAAACTTTTTCACGCCAGTTAAATAAGAACAGGGACAGGGACAGGGATAGGGAGAGAAGCAATTCTAATTCAGTTGATTGTATGCTGAGTTATCCAGTGCTGTTATTTAAAAGCCACAAGCCATAGGCACTATGCTATTTCTGCTCCGACTGGACAATTTTGGGTTTTATGCACAGCTGCTCATTAATGTCAGGAAGAATCCTGTTCATCCTCTTCATCCACTGACCTTATATTTAGTTTGAAGAATTTGTGATGTTTGGCCAGATGCTGTTACTAATCATTGGATAGAGCAAATAAATTTTGTTCACATCTGGGTATTTCTTGTGGCTAACTACACTGCTTCCTTCTTTTATGGGTAACCAACTTAGTCTGGTTTTTAAAAGTGAAATATTGATGCTCTAAGAATCCTTGCAGTGCATGGAAAACCAGTTTGGTTAGTAAGCCTCATTACGAATGACTTTAAAATTCTACTATTTGATTATTTGGAGAATTTCTTTTTGTGAAATAGCTTAAGTATAGCTACCATTTACTGAATACCTCAATATATCCTAACCACTTACCACTCAATTCCTTTAAAAAAATTTGCTTTTTCATTCCCCCAAATCCCAAAGAGAGAAGGGGTGGTTTATATAGTTGCATAGAATATGTTCCTTACAAGTCTAGAGAGTATCACATAGATAAAGTCATCTTGCTGGAAAAAGCAAATGCTTTTATTGTCATCCCTATTTTGTAGATTAAAAAAAATTCAGACAAATACCTTGCCTGTGGTCAAAGAGTAAATTGTGGTAAATGAAGCTTACCCTGGCAGCCTCACCTGAGAGCCCTGAATGTGGCTATTCTTAATAATAATAGCTATTGTCATTATTTGAAATACATATTTATACCCATGCGGCCTTTCTGTCACCGCTTCCTCAAAGAAACTGCAGTGTTGGCTTTATGGTGCTTAGCGCAGCAGACTTTCTCTCACCAAATTGCTCAACTACGTCTTTTTAAAAATTTTCCCTAGAATAGCTGTTGAACAAAATAATGGCTGAAATCTACATGCTGCTTCTGGTTCTATATGAAAATGTGATAGTCTGTAGATAATACCATCCAATTTCCGTGATAATAAAAATGCTCTGTAATTGTCATGTCTAAAAACATAGTCACTAACCATGTGTGGCTCTTGAGCACTTGGAAAATGAATGCATAGCAGTAGAACTGAATATTCTAATTTATTCACCTTTGATCAATTTTATGTTAAACTGAAATAGTTACATGAGGCTCATGTTTCCCATAAGGACAACACAGATGTTGAACCTGTTATTTGGTTGAGTAACTTAATATTGATTATGAAAATGATGCCAGTTGCTTTGTAAGCTAGAAGTGCACCTGCTCATTAGTGTCTGTGTGAGTAGATAGAGAAATGAGAGAATAAGCCAGTAATGGGGAAGCAGCCATACCCATAGGAAGAATATTTCCAAACTCTTCCACCTTTCTAATTTGACAGTGTTCCTAAGGGTATAAAGAGGATCATGAAGCAGGTTGAGTTAGGGGTCATAAACCTCCATTGAGGAATTTTCATGGACAGTGGACACAGTCTGACTTATATTCACCAAACGGAAGATAAAAGAGCCATGGCTTTTAGGTAAATGCTGTTAAGGTTATCCCCAAAATATCAATTAGCCTTAGTTATTACCTCTTTCCAGCATCTCTCCATATTTATGCAGAATTTTACATATCATTCCTGGAATGCAAGTATGTTTGTATTCCATTTGTTGACAATTTCGACAAAAGATATAACTAAGTATTTTGAGAAAACCCTCTTACCATTTTTTCCAAAACAAAAGCTGCTCGGAATAATAAAAATTTGATCTTTGACCTTTGACTCCTTAGAATGACTGGGTGGATCAACCAGTGATACCGAATGAGAGGTAATTATTAGAACAAGCTGGATGGCTAATTTCTTCAGGCAATGCCTTTGTGGGCTTTGCCTGGCTGTTTATGTCACACATCATTAGTCTTGAATAAGCTCCTCACAGGAAAACCATTCTAGGGTGGCTGCCCATTGGAGCAGGTGCTGTCCTTTATTAAGCAGTCTGCAGTTGCTGCTGGGGCCTTTGTTGTTGGCTAGTGCTCCCTGCAGGGCTCAGCTTTTCTTGGGAGCCCACTGCATGAACACTGTCAGCCACATGTCTCTCTGTCTGAGTAAAGATACCTTTAAATGTCCCAGTGCCAGCATAAAATAACTTTCAGCTTGTAGATGAGGGACCTACAGCTATAGATACTTTCTTCTCTAGTCTCATTTATCACTTAATAGTGATAGCATCAACTAGGGTTGCACAATAAAATATAGAATTTCTAGTTGAATTTATAAAAAGTATATTTTTACTATGTTTAAAAATTTAAAAAATTTTTTTTATGTGTATGCGTGTATTGCCTGCATGTAGGTAAGTGCACCCGTGTCATGCAATGTCTGCAGGGGACAGAAGAGGCTTTCGGATCCCCTGGAACTGGAGTTGTGGACATGTGGGTTCTGGAATTTGAACCTGGGTCTTCTGCAAGAACAGCCAGCATTCTTAACTGCTGAGCCATCTCTCTGGCTCCTATGTTTAAAATTTTATATGGGATGTACTCATATCAAAAATATTATTTGGTGTTCGTTTGAAACCCATGTTTAACTAGGCACCTTGTGCTTTGATTTGTTAAAGCTGATATCCCCTCATCAAGGACATCACCTTTAGCTCTTAACAGTGAAGACAAAGTAGGTACAATGCCACATATTGAGAAGACTTCACAAGTATTTTACATAGTGTGGTTTATCTTCAGAAATACTAAATAAGGAGCTAGAGAGATGGCTCAGTGGTTACCAGCACTGGCTGATCTTGCAGAGGGCCCTGGTTCAGTGCCAAGCACTAACATGGTGGCTAACAACCATCCATAATTCCTGTTTCAGGGGATTCAGTGCTCTCTTCTGGCCTTCACAGGCATTGAACACATGTGGTACACTTACATGCAGGGAAAGCAACTCATACACATGAAATAAAAATAAATAAATAAAATATTAAAAAAAGAAATACTAAAAGTGTGGTGTGTGCGTGTGTGTGTATGTGTGTGTGTGTGTGTATGTATGTGTGTGTGTATGTGTATGTATGTGTGTGTGTGTGTGTATGTATGTGTGTGTGTGTGTGTGTGTGTGTGTGTGTGTGTGTGTGTGTGTGTGTGTGTGTGTGTGTGTGTGTGTGTGTGTGTGTGTATGTGTGTACTGACCAAGAGTTTGATAAAGGGAGCAATCACAGAATTTGGAATCTAGCTGTGACAGAATGCTACTGCTAGAACAAATGACATGTCGACTGGCATCGGCTACTATGGCGTTTCATTTAATCACCACAGAATAGCAATTCAAGCTGTAGAAGGTCAGTGACTAATTCAGAACTGGAACGTGTTTTCTTCTTCTGCAGATGTACTGAGGACCAGAACTAAAATGATGCAGCGGCTTTAGATTTTGAGTTGCTTGCTTGTAAGGTTAAGACGTACTGCTGTAAATAATTTCTATTTGGTTTGTGGCTTGTTAAGTGAGGCTGTATAGTACAGCAACATATTAAAAGTATGAAAAGACAACATTCTGCTAATGATGCATAATGAAGTTTTTAAAGAAAAATTCATGCCTTATAATAAATTCTTACAAAATGGAGTTGATACAGACATAGGTGTCATTTGTTGTTCACCAAACTGCTAACGATAGAAGGGACAGATCAGGAAAGCAACACAGCTTTGCAGCCCACCAGAAAATGCTGGCTGTATCTGAAAAGAAGCTACACTCCTCCAGGTGAAGTCACGGTGCTCAGTCTGAAGCACAATCCTTTTACAGCTGTCTGCTTCATCTCCTCTTTATTCTTGGGTTAGTGGCTTTAAAATGAGGATGTTAGAGTCATTTTAGTTATTACACTGATGCCAGCATTATTATTTTTTCTCCTGATTTCTTAAATGTGTTGGTTGTATTATGGGAATTTTATGGTTCTTTAAAAATACTAAAAGTGCTTGCTTCATTTTTCTGATGTAATTGGGCGTACTATTTAATTTCCAAACCTATTGTACCTGAATGTCTATAAAGGAACCAAAGGAACCAAAGAGACACAAAAGTCATTCTAAGTGATAAAACTTTCACTCTTTCTTTCAGTCTTTCAGAATACAAATAAACTAGTTTGGAAGAATTTGGAGGGAAGGAAACCTACTTTGATGTGTAATTTACTCTGGGTCTGGAAATCTTAGGTTTTTTTTTTTCTAAGAAAACACTCTGTTGACCAAAACAAATGATGGTGAGTTGGTGACAGTAATAATTGGAAGCTTCTGGTGTCTAAAGCCATTTGCTTGAATTATTAATGTCTCAACTGACAAGAATTTCATAAGAGTAAATAAGGCAAGTCCAGCGGGTATCATTTATGTGCTGCAACCACACATCTGATTGACTGCAGGTCTCATCTGCTAGAGATGATGCCTTAAAAGCCCAGGAGGAGTTCATTTCAAGACAGTCCCACACCCATCTGAGTTTGATTAGTCCTTCAACAGCTTGATTCTGATCATTGTCAAAAACAGGTTGGCAAAAAGAGGTACAGTTAGTTCCATTTAGACTGCTTAAAACAGCTTCATAGGGGTTGGGCACAAGTAAGGATGCATTTATTCTCTTTCTGCACCTGACTGTGATGTGGTGTGATTAGCTGCTTCAAGCTCTGGTCCTGACCTCTTTGCTATGATGGACAGTAACCTAGAATTGTGAACTAAAACAAACCCTTTCTCCCATTAAAAAAACAAAAACAAAAACAAAAACAACTCAATAGCGTGAACTGTTATTGGACCATCTCCTGAGTCTCTAAAATGACCTTTTTGGAAAACTCCCTTTCCTTAAAAAGTACCTTTAAGATTATCATAAGCTAATTGAATTATGATTTGCTGTTTTCTAGCAGTGTTAGATGTGATTGTTATAGTCTGGCAGCCCCCTGGTATGCTTATCAGTTGGATTCTGACACAGCTGGTCTTGATGTCTTCTCTCACCCCTCATTAACTCTGTTTTCTCCTACTGTGGTACCCTTATGGCAAGGAGGGTGAAGCTGGGGAACTGGTTCCATTTTACTGACCCTTGCAGCAAGAATAGCAAGTCAGCAAAATTAAATTGCTTCAAGAAAATTTACATAGTCTTCCTTACGTGCAAGTGAGTATGGACTTTTTATGCAGAGTGGTGAAATGTCCATGGAGTTTATCATCTTTAAAATTTAAGTCTATAATATGAATTTTAAGAAAAATGTTCTTAAAGCTTTAAGAAATCAATACATTTGTAAAAATTTCCTGCAGTTGTATTGATTTTGCTGGGGGCATTGCAGAAATCTTTAGGGATTAAATGAATGACATAATGCTGCCAAAATTTTTATAATTGTTTTATATTCTATTTCTTTATATCATTTAAAATAATTTGTCCATCAAAATTCCATCAAGGTTTCTCAGAGTATCATGGTTCTTGTTTACAATTAAATTGTTAAAATCATTTCAATATCAATGTATGCCTATCAAAAGGTATTTCCTTTGGACAACCAGTAGATAAAATAAATTGGAGGCTCTCAGAGTCTTTTATTGTAAAAAACGAACATATTCTCAAACAATTCTTGAAAAATATTTACTGTCTTATTCACAAATGAAAATGATAAAGAAACACATTGAACCTTTATCTAGTGGTTTAGGAAAATGCAGAACTATATTATTGTTAAAAAGAAATATTAGCTCATCAAAGTTCTAATCTTTTAAAAAGTATTTTATTTATTATTTTTATTATATGTGTATTAGAGTATTGCTTACATGTGTGTAAGTGTACCAGTGTTGTGCAATGCCCGTGGAGGTCAGAAGAGGACATCGGATACCCTGGAGCTAGAGTTACAGATAGCTGTTAGCTGCCTTGTGGGCACTGGGAATTGAACCTGGGCCCTCTCAAAGGCAATCAGTGCTTTTAACCACTGAGCCATCTCTCTAACTCCAAAGGTCTAATCTTAAGAAGAAAAAATAGTTGTATGATCCTAAAGGAGAAATCCTTAGTTTCAAAAATATTCTTTGGGTATGTGGGTATTGGGGAAGGGTGAGACATATTTTTCAACCCAATCTACTTATATGCCCTTTCTAACGAAGTATTTACCATATCTGTGGCATGTTTTTATTCTCTTTTATGCTGAAGGGAAATATAAAGTTTCTTATTTTAGACTAGGCATTAGAGGCAATTACCTTGACCAGGAGAAAAGAATTTCCTCTCTGCCCCCACCTGTGGGGACCCTGTACAGGTAAAGCTCGAGGGGGACCACTCCCTGAAAAGAAAAACGGGCGAGAAAGAGGAGACAGAGCCCAAGCAAGTCCACTTGTCAAGGGTCGCTTTATTGTATTGCAAGCTTTCCTTATATACAGTTTGTATTTAGAAGCGGTTGAAGAAGTTGGTCAAAGGTTACAGCATTCTTATGGATATGGGAGAGGGACTGAGCAATTCAGCAACAGATGTTCCAAGAGATTACTGCATGACTCATTTTTCCGAGAACTGTTTGCAAGAGGAAGAGAAAGATAACCTTGCCATAAATTCTTTCCCAAGGTTACTTGTGCAAGCAGAATGTCCTGCTTAAGTCAACTGTTTGTAGAGCCATATTATATTATTTGGTAATGAATGTTGTTTCTCCAGCTCCTGACA
>NW_008339910.1:0-7250 GCF_000622305.1 Nannospalax galili | reverse complement strand
AGAAAGATAACCTTGCCATAAATTCTTTCTCAAGGTTACTAGTGCAGGCAGAATTTCCTGCTTAAGTCAACTGTTTGTAGAGCTATATTATATTTTTTGGTAATGAATGTTGTTTCTCCAGCTCCCGACACCTCTCCAAAGGTGCTTTGTAGCTGTTACTAAGTGAGTTGCACTTTTAGTGGTTCCTAGGCCTTCCTAGAGCATCCAACTGGCACTCCTTTTTCCAACGTGGAGCTGACACCTTGGGCTTCATCATCTTGTATATCTATGGTGTTGGTGTAGGAGGGGTAGCCTCTCCATAAGTCATGATGGAACATGTCAAACTTTTTAAAGTTCTTCTGTGATAAGGTTGAAATAATGAAAATATCACAAATAAGTAAGTTGTACTTACCTCTAACTGCTTTGTTGGGTTGAGCAACTGAAAAAGCATTTGAACCTCACTCAACACTCAACATGAAGTTAAATCTCCACCTAAACTGAATTACTTGTTTATCACTCAACTTTCCATAAGAACCTTAGATGAAGTGTTTTTATAGCTATATTTTATTAACAACCCATGAATAACACTAAAATACAGTGGAGAAAGTTCATCAGCCAAATGCATATGCAGTGAATACTTGAAGTTTTACACTGACTTCTATTTTCTAGTTGGATTCAAATGGAGCTACAAGATAAGATAATATAAATGCTCTTTGTTTTCAGGACTCTAAGGCTGACATAAGAAAAATATTTACCTGAGTAGCAGCTAGCCAATTAAGATAGAATTAGTCTTATCCATACCATGGCCATCAATAAAAATAGGCAATAACATTTACTTAGGAATATATACAAACCCAAACTGCTCTCTTTCCACATTTCATAAAAGTTATTTTATTCTGTATGGTACTATTAGCAATAAAAACTTTCTGGGCTCTAGAAATGCTAATAAAAATAATTTTTCTAAAACTAACTCGCTGAAAGCTAGTTTCCACAAGCTAATTGACCAAATGACTAATTCAATAATAATTTGAATATAATCCTAAGAATAACAATTGTAGAACCCTGAGACCCTCTTCATTCACCCGTTACCCCCCAATCCTTCCAGACCCCCACTAATTGCTCTTTTAGCTTCTGTAAAATGCTTGGCTGCTGCTTTAGACATGCCTAGACATACCCTGGCGTGCTCTGACCCCCACCTGCTATTCCCCACCCCACTTCCAGGAAACTATAGATTAAGCAAGCCTGAGCATAAAAACTGCCCTATAAGGTAAAAACAGAGACTCCTGGCCCCACAGGTAACAGTCAGCACATTCCACAGCCCTGAGAATAGCACCTACCAATAAGAAACTTCCAGGGCTGCATCTTATACATCCAATCGGTTTAAAATTATGTTGGCGTGGGGAGGGGGGGCTCCTTGAACCAACCAAAATATATCTCCGGTATCCCCCTCCTCTCTTTGTCTAAAACCTATAAAAGGCTCCACTTTCCCTTACTCTGGGCTCTCAGCACGGATCCGTTGAGTTGGTGAGGTCTGAGAGCCCGAGCTTAAGCCCTAATAAACCATAAACCTTTGCCTTTGCATTTTGGTGTGTTGGATCCTCGGTGGTCTTTTTCGGGTCCAGTAGATGGGGTACAACACAATGTTCCTTAAAACATGCTGGATAAATTATTAAGATTGATGATTTTGTCACTTGGCAAATTGATTTTCTAGTGAATTGGCCTGCTTTTAAATGGACACATTCACTCATTCTATACTAAAACAGTGTTCAATGAGCTCATTTTATGCCCTAGGGATTAGATGTTGTTGTGTAAACTTTTCCAGGGGAGACACAAACAAACATTACTCACTTCAGATAGGGTACAATGACTGACCAAGTACAATTCCACCCCAGTCCAAATTGCTGAACTAATGAGTTCACTGGTTTACACAGCATGGTTACTTACAAAAGTGTTTGTGACCCCAGATTGCTGAACTACCAAGTCCCCATGGATGACAACTTTCTCCAAAGCTATATAGAGCAAGTTCCTCATTCAGTTAATCTATCAAACTCTGTATACTCTATCACATCCTGAAACTAAAGACCAAATGCAGGTAGGGGAGAATTATGTACAGCTGTGAGGGGAGGAATGCTTGATACCTCAGATGAGAGTCTAACAACCCTCCCCAACCCTTTCTTCTATGAGGGATTATCAACAGGCTGGATCTTGAGGGTCTCTTTAAGTAGTCACAGCTGACCCGAAGATGGCAATGGCTTGGAGGATGGTGTTCTACAGCACATGTTTATTACTGGTGACATGATCCTTGCTGTTAGAGACAAAGTGATCTGCCTGCCTCTGCCTCCTGAGTGCTGGGATTAAAAGTGTGCATCACTGATCCTGGCTGAATTTGGCTTTTGTTTGGTTTTTACTGGGTCATTTTTCTTCTTTCTGAGTTGAAAGATTACTTTGTATATTCTGGACCCAAATCCTTTGTCATACCGATGCTCTGCAAATATTTTCTTTCAGTTTTTGGATTCTTCTTCCATTTTCTTAACAGTAGTTTTCAATGAGAAAAAGTTTTCAGTTTTGGAAAAGTTCAATTTATCAGTTTTCTGTTATTAATTTGTAATTTGTTATATTTACTTTTGTCTACCCTAAGGTTCATTTTAGATTTTCTTATAGAATGTTAGTTTTTAGTTGGATATTTATCCAGTACCATTTTTTGTCAATGAATTGCTCAGTACCTTTGTTAAAAGAATAATTTGATTATAAAAATGTAATTATTATAGCAGGACATGGTGGCGCATGCCTTTAATACCCAGCACTTGAGAGGCAGAGGCAGTCTGATCTCTGTGAGATAAAGACCAGCCTGGTTTCCATAGTGCGTTCCAGGCCAGCTGTAGTAAAGGGGAAGACCCCATCTCAAAAAAATGTGATTCTTTCTGAGCTGTATTTTGTTTTGTTAGTTTATATTTCTAGACTTTCACCAAGGCCACAATGTCTGGATTACTATAACTTTATAGGGAGCTTTGAAATCATGTAGAATTAGTCCTTCAACTTTATTATTGTTCTTAAAATATAACAGGCTGTTTAAAGTCCTTTGCAGGTCTAGACAAATTTTAGAAATAGCTATATAAAGCCTGGTGGACATTTTTTATTCAGATAGAATGAAGTCTACTCATCAGTTGAAGGGAGAATAGACATCTTGTTATTAAGCATTCTGATTCATGAATTAGCATACCTCAGTATTTATTAAATTTTTAATTTCTTAGAAATGTTCTATAACTCAGTGTGGAGGTCTCATCTTTGTTGAATTCATTCCAAAGTATTTTATGTTTTTTTTAAATTATTATAAATGGAAACATATTCTAGCTATTGGTGGTTATATAAAAATACAACTGAATTTTTATATATCAGCCTTTTGACTTTGAAAACTTTGAACTTGTAACTCAATAAATGTTGGGGCTCAGTGGTTAAGAGCATTGGCTGTTCTTGCAGAGGACCTAGGTTTGGTTTCTGGCATCCATATGGCAACTAACAACTGTCTATAACTTCAGTTCCAGGGGATCCAGCACTTTCTTCTAGACTTTGTGGGCATTGTGTGACATGGATGCACTTACAAACATGCACGCAAGCAAAACACTCATACACAGAAAATGAAAATAAATAAAAATTTAAAAAATGGGAAATTTACCACATATTTTTTTTTCTAAAAAATATTTTATTATTTTGTGCATATGAGTGTATTGTCTGCATGTATGGAAGTACACTCATGTCTTACAATGCCTGTGGAGGTCAGAAGAAGGTGTTGGATCCCCTGGAACTGAGTTATGAATGGTTGTTATCTGCCATGTGGGTCCTGGGAACTGAACCTGGGTCCTTTGTAGGAGCAGTCAGTGCTCTTAACTGCTGAGCCTCTCTTCAGTCCCATCAAGTTTCTTTTTCAAAATTTCAACTTTCTTCAAAAATTTCAAAAGCCCCTGAGAGTGTGTTTTGCATTTTTGTATTTATAGGTATTGTGTATATGAACTGGATTCATGTTATTATTTTCATTTATAACAAGGAAATTGAAACCATGGGAAACTTGCCCTCTGTAAGACAGCAGCAAGTGGTAGCCTAATTTGAATTCCAGCTTTGTTTGAATCTAGAGTGTAATGATATATACTTTATAATAGGCAGTCTATTACCATGCTAAATGAAAGTCTATTAAATATTAATTGATTAATTCAAAATGATTTTCCCTTTTACTGTATAAATTTCTTGAATTCTGATATTTCAGTGTGAGAAAGAATGGAATTTCTAATTAAATGTAATTGAATTGTCAGAAAATTAAACAAGAAAGAGCAAAATTTTGGTTTCAAGGCAAGGAAATCTACATGGAGTCTATGAAGATAATGTAAAGGTTATTGATGACAACAGCTAGGATATTGACTTATGTGATTTTAAAATTAAAAAAATCTTTTTGTACTTTTTATTTTATGTGTGTGAGTGTATTGCTTTCATGCGCATAGGTACACCCATGTTGTGTAATGCCCATGGCGTCAGAAGAGAGCATCAGTTCCCCTGGAACTGGAGTTACAGATGGTTGTTAACTGCCATGTGGATGCTGGGAATTGAACCCAGGTCCTTTGCAAGAGCAGCTGGTGGTCCTAACTGCCGAGCCATCTCTCAAATTTAAAATTCTTTAAGACACAAAGTTATATTAAAATATCAACTTATAGTGAAATTCATTAAATTCTGGGAACTCTTTCTGGTCTTCTGGAAGAGCATCCAATGTTCTTTACTGCTGAGTTCTCTGCAGCACCAAAATGATACATTATATGTGTCAAATCAATATGATTTCAAGTTCTATGAAATGTGGTTTCCTATCTAGCAAATTTATGTTATACTTTGTATTTTGTCATGGTCAACACTAGAATATAATGTTTGGTGTGGGATTCATTTCTGATTTATGTACTTGGCTTATTGTCCACCCTATTTGATTAGTAAAAATGCAGTTTCTGCCCCCCGCAGAACTTCCAGACCGGTCACAGCCATATGATGCTGCACCACACTCTTCTAAGTCAAAGAACTGCCATCTTCATGACTTCAGCTGTGCCCGCTTACAAAAGTCTAGAAGAGAAGTAAGTGGAAAGTCAGTGTGATGCTAGCCACTCCAACAGCTGTCATAATACCTGAGAAGTAGATCCTGAGTCCAGCTGTCATGGCCAAGTGAAAAATAAGGGAAAACCCAATGAACGGAGACTTTTGGAAGGCCTCATCGAGAAATTCTAATGGACTTTAGACATTTAAAATTCACCCTGTTCTGACTTCTGGTTGCCTGCCTGTAATTTATGACTAACTACTCTTGCCTTTACATCTCCTTCACAGGCACGAATCAAGGGCTTTCTTTTCTCCGTATACAAGGGTCTTTCAGATAGACCCACTGAAGAGGTACTCCATTTGCTATACCCTATGTCCTTGTTCAGCATGGAAGAAGCCAGAACAGTCTGTGTCCTGATTCCCCATGGGCAAATTGGATTACTTCTTCAGAGGAAAAAATAATAATAAAAAAAGTTAAAATTAATTAGACAATTTTAAAGTAACTCCTCCCCCCTCCCCTCAACACACAAAAATGACCAGTTTCTTTCCGAACTGGGAGTTGGAAATTTCCTTAGATCTGCTAGTAAACTTATCTTTGAGAATAGAAATGACAGAACCATAAAAAGGAAAGTATTTGTACTGTTTATATGTAAATCAATCTGGCAGAATCAGAAAAATACAAGACAACTTACTAGAGAGAATAAACTTCTGAAGGGGAAAATGAGTCTTTTTAAAATATCTGGAAAACTTCCATCCCTGGCTAGCCTCACTAACAGAACCAGTAGTCATGTTCTATTAGCTTTCCTGTTACAAAAACCAAATAAAGGTTATCAAACTCCAGGTAATAGTAAAAAATATATTAAAGTTTCTCTTAAATAACATAAGGAATTATGTCAATGAAGAGGAGGGGATATTATGGAAATGGAAAGCTTTTGCAATATGATGATAATTAAGAACTCTGGAGCAGGGAAAGCCTGGAGATAGAAATGGGGTAGTAAACAGGAATTTTCCTCTGCCCCCTGAGGTTATCCAGGGTCGAAGTCCTTGTTTTGCAAAACTATCACATTCCTGAAACTTTCGCATTTCTGTTACCTTTGCAGCCTATGTTTTCTTATTTATTTACCATGTATATGCTATGTACCTTTTGCTTACATTCCTCACTTGAGTATAAAAACCCTCCAAAACTTGAACAAGGTGTCTGACTCTTGATTTGTGGGTCAGTCCCACCATTGTCAGATTAAACTTCCTCTCCTTACATGAAAAAAAAAAAAAAAGCAGTTGCTGTGTGACATAGAACAAATACTAAGTGAAACAATTATTGGATTGCATTCAAATTCTAGTTTTTTTCCTCAACTCTAGGAAAATCATGTTGTAGGGACTTACTATGGGAAGTTTAAGATCTCTTTCAATTTTAGCTTTTCCTCCTCCTGCTTTTGAGTCTGAATAAGATACTCAAAGTAATGGCTTTATTATTGAATGTAACTAATTTCAGTGTTACACTTCACTTTAAAACACTGGGAGTTGGAGGTATGGGAAGAAGAGGGGTTATTATACTGGCTACACTGACTTCAGGCAGAAAATAGACTTGTTCACTCTATGAACACACAAGCTTAAATCTGACAGCTCTGGCTGCTATCATTTTCAGTGTAAATTAGCTAATAATTTCAGATTCCCAATGATTTAAAAGCTGCTATGCTCTCTTCAAACCAAGTGATGATTCCAAGGTAGCGAGAACTAAAAGGTAACTAGTACCTGATAATTCATGCTCCAGAAAATTGTATTGCCTTGCTTTCTTATTGTTATTCAATTTATCATTTACCTAGTATGGCAGAGTCAAAGAGACTTCTCTCCCCCATTCTTCTGTATTGAAGAAAAGCATTCCTGCATACTAGGAAAAAAGGAGAATAAAAATAATTTATTACCTACATTTAAACGTTAACAAGAACAAAGTTGCTTAGGAAGATTTTCATTAATATATATAACATAAAGATAAACATATACTTCCAATAAAATGGGGTATGTTTATCTTTTCAGTTTTCAGGCTCTGAGGAAGCACAAGAAACGGCCCCTTCTTTCACTACGAGCTCTCTTTTTTCATTATCATTAATTTATACAGTAATGAGTTTTTGTTCTGCCATTTTCATAACCCACAGGTTGCGTTGTTGGGGAAAAAAAAATGAAATACCTTGATGAATGCTGTAAGAACTCTG
>NW_008339909.1:0-680 GCF_000622305.1 Nannospalax galili | reverse complement strand
GTGTGTGTGTGTGTGTGTGTGTGTGTGTGTGTGTGTGTGTTTTCGATTGCCCCCAAATTCAATCATATCTTGAAGATGCATTGTCTATGTTTAAAGATAATTTATTTTATATTTTTACCCCTCCCCAATCTATTGTCTTTACTAATAGTTAATGCACTGATTGAATATAAATTCTTCTAATACTTCATTATTGGGAATATTATGTTTCTTATGTCCGTTTTCCCCCACAAATCTAAATCATTTTCATCATGGAAATCAGTACTTAAATTCAATTTTCTGAGAGAATAATCTAAACATTATGTTTTAAAAGTTACCAATTCAGGGGCTGGAGAGATGGCTCAGTGGTTAAGAATACTGGTTATTCCAGGTTCGAATCCCAGTACAAACATGGCAGCTAAAAACTGTCCATAACTCTAGGCCTAGGAGATCCCACAGCCTCTTGGGACCTCTGTGGGCATTGCATGACAAGGGTGCACTTACCTACATGCAGGCAATACATGCATACACATAAAAAAATAAAAATAAAAAAACAAAATAAAAAAAGTTAACAATTCAACCTCCATTGATTTTTTTATTGTCCCTCTGCTTGACAAAACACTAAAATAAGTGATTGTCACTATATTTTTGTATTTTAAACATTTTAATTCCATTTTCTTTTAAATTCGTTATAAATTTTATGT
>NW_008339908.1:3468-5097 GCF_000622305.1 Nannospalax galili | reverse complement strand
GGCAGGTGACACGAAAATCTGCACGACAGAGGAGGCATTTGACAAAACCATCTGCACGTAAGAGGGGGCAGGAAACACAACCATGTGCCTGTCAGAGGGGCAAGTGACAGGACCATCTGCACCTCTGAGGGGCAAGTGACACAGCAATCTGCACGTCAGTGGGAGCAGGTGACACGTCCATCTTTAGGGCAGAGAGGGTAGGTGACACGACCATGTGCATGTTAAAAAGGGCAGGTGACACAACTAGGTGCACTAGTAAGAGGGCAGGGGACATGACCGTGTTCACGTCAGAGGTGGCAGGTGACACTACCATCTGCACGTCAGAGATGGCAGGTAACACGACCATCTGCAAGTCAGAGGGGCAGATGACACGACTATCTGCACGTCAGAGGAGGCAGGTGCCACAACCATCTGCATGTCTGAGGGGCCAGGTGACACGAACATCTGCAAGTCAGAGTGGGCAGGAGACACGACCATCTGCACATCAGATGTGGCAGGTGAAACGACCATCTTTATGGAAGAGGGGGCAGGTGACACAACCCTCTGGAAGTCAGACGGGGCAGGTGACATGGCCATCTCCAAGTCCGATGGGGCAGGTGACACGAACAGCTTTATGGCAGAGAGGGCAGGTGACACGACCAAGTGCACATCAAAGATGGTAAGTGACACGAATATTTGCACATCAAAGACAGCATGTGACATGACCATGTGAACGTCAGAGAGGGCAGGTGAAACGACCATTTGCACATTAGAGAGGGCAGGTGACACTACCAACTGCTCATCAGAGGGCGCAGTGACATGACCATCTGCACGTCAGAGGGGGCAGGTGACACGACCATGTGCACATCAGAGGGGGCAGGTGACACAACCATCTGCACTTGAGAGGGTGCAGGTGACAAGACCATCAGCACGTCAGAGGGGGCAGGTGAAAAAACTGTCCTTATGGCAGAGAGAGAGGGCAGGAGACGCGACCATCTGCACGTCAGAGGGGGCAGGTGAAAAAACTGTCCTTATGGCAGAGAGAGAGGGCAGGAGACGCGACCATCTGCACGTCAGAGGGGGCAGGTGAAAAAACTGTCCTTATGGCAGAGAGAGAGGGCAGGAGACGCGACCATCTGCACGTCAGAGGGGGCAGGTGAAAAAACTGTCCTTATGGCAGAGAGAGAGGGCAGGAGACGCGACCATCTGCACGTCAGAGGGGGCAGGTGAAAAAACTGTCCTTATGGCAGAGAGAGAGGGCAGGAGACGCGACCATCTGCACGTCAGAGGGGGCAGGTAACACCACCATCTCCACGTCAGAGGGGGCAGGGACCACGACATTCTGCACGTCACAGTGGGGTGGTGACACGACTGTCTGCACGTAAGAGAGGTCAGGTGACACGACCAACTGTACGGCAGAGAGGGCAGGTAGCACAACGATCTGTACGTCAGAGAGGGCTGGTGACACCACCATGTGTACGGCAGAGAGGGCAGGTGACACGAGCATCTGTATGTCAGAGAGGGCACGTGAAACGACCATGTGCACTTCAGAGTTGGCAGGTGACACTATCATCTGATATCAGAGGGGGCAGGTGATTTGACCATCAGTACAGAAGAGAGAACATGTGACACGACCATCTGCACATCAGA
>NW_008339908.1:0-1217 GCF_000622305.1 Nannospalax galili | reverse complement strand
CAGAGAGGGCAGGTGACACGACCATGTGCATGACAGAGAGTGCAGGTGACACGAACATCTGCACGTCAGAGGGAGCAGGTGACACGACGGTCTGCCTGTCAGAGGGGGCATGTGAAAAGACCATATGCAAATCAGAGAAGGCAGGTGAAACGACTATGTGCACGAGTAAGAGGGCAGATGACACGACCATGTGCACATCAGAGGGGGCAGGTGACACTAACTTCTGCACGTCAGAGGGGGCAGGAGACACGACGGTCTGCCCGTCAGAGGGGGCATGTGAAAAGACCAAATGCACATCATAGGGGGCAGGTGACAGAACCGAATAGACGTCAGAGGGCAGGTGACACTTCTAACTGCCCGTCAGAGGGTGCAGTTGAAATGACCATCTTCATGGCAGAGAGGGCAGGTGACACGACCATGTGCACATCAAATATGGCAGGTGACACGACGATGTGCACGCCAAAGAGAGCATGTGTCAGGATCATGTGCACATCAGAGAGGGCAGGTGAAACGACCATGTATACGTCAGAGGTGGCAGGTGTCACGACCATCTGCACGTCAGAGGGGACAGGGGAAAAACCATCCTTATGGCTGAGAGGGCAGGTGACACGACCATGTGCACCACAAAAAGGGCAGGTGACGCGACCACATGCACGACTAAGAGGGCAGGTGACAGGACCATGTGCACATCAGAGGGAACAGTTCAAACTACCTTCTGCAAGTCAAAGGGTCAGGTGACACGACCATGTGCATGTCAGAGAGGGCAGGTTACATGGCCATCTGCACGTCAGAGGGAGCAAGTGACAGGACCATCAGCACATCAGAGTGGACAGTTGACATGACCATGTGCACTTCAGAGGGGGCAGGTGACACGACCATCTTTATGGCAGAGAGGGCCGGTGACCCGATCATGTGCACGTCAAGGAGGGCAGATGACATGACCTTGTGCACGACTAAGAGCGCAGGTGTCAGGATCATGTGCACATCAGAGAGGGCAGGTGAAACGACCATGTATACGTCAGAGGTGGCAGGTGTCACGACCATCTACGTCAGAGGGGGGCTGAGAGGGCAGGTGACACGACCATGTGCATCACAAAAAGGGCAGGTGACGCGACCACATGCACGACTAAGAGGGCAGGTGACAGGACCATGTGCACATCAGAGGGAACAGTTCAAACTACCTTCTGCAAGTCAAAGAGGTCAGGTGACACGACCAT
>NW_008339907.1:0-307 GCF_000622305.1 Nannospalax galili | reverse complement strand
ACTCAACATCAGTACTCAATAATACCAGTAAACAACAGTAAGTAGAGTTCATTGATGGGGCTCCGACTACAGGGGCGGAACACCACACAACTTCAGGATGAAGGAGAAAGTAAAGCTCTCAAAATGGTTTCAGAAAGCCCAGGAAATCAGATCAACTCTTTCTCTCTCTCTCTCTCTCTCTCTCTCTCTCTCTCTCTCTCTCTCTCTCCCTCTCCCTCTCTCCCCCTCCCCTCCCCCTTTCCCTCTCCCTCTCTCTCTCTCCCTCCCTCCCTCTCTCTTTCTCCCTCTCTCTCTCCCTCTCTCTCCC
>NW_008339906.1:1464-2676 GCF_000622305.1 Nannospalax galili | reverse complement strand
CTGACCTGATTTCTTCTGGAAAACTCAATATTATTGTTGCTACTCTCAATCTAGTCTTAACCTAAGCCATTCTTTTTTTCAGTGGAAATCTATTAACAAGGGTTCACTCATGGTTTTCAGTCTACCATTTTCCTCAAATCTGTATATTCTGTCACTGCCAAATCTTTTCCAGCCATAAGAGGTATGACTTATCAATGTCTGTCCCTAAGAAAATGGGGGCTAAAGAAGGTTAATAAGAAGAATACGGCATTGAAAATTGGTGGGGGGGGCAGAGAAAGGACACAACAGTTAAGAGCACTGGCTATTCTTACAGAAGACTCAGGTTCAAAACCCAGCACACACATGACAGCTAACAACAGTCCACAAGTCCAATTTCAGGGGATCTGACACCCTCTTCTGTCCTCCAAATTAAACTAAATTAAAGAAAGTTAATGGAGTCCAGAGTATTTCCTGAAATGGAAGTATAAATACTTGTGGGCTCTTATGGGTAAGAGGGAATGACATTCATAAAGGTGAATGGTATCAAGAATGAAGGGTTTTGAGGCTTTGAAGACCTGTTTAGGTTTAGACAAAATGACTTGGATTTCCAGCATGGGTCAAAATGGCTAATGCTAGACATCTACAGGGGTAAGAATCTGCCCCAAATGGCTGATCTAATCTGCTGCATAATTAGTTTTGGTAAGAAGCCAACTTTCTAAGTTTCCCATATAAAGTCAATAGAATCAAAGACATAGGTGTGCTCACCTAGCAGATGCCTGCCCACAGCCACCTGTGCCCTCACCTAATTAAAACTATCTCATTTGTTAGTGGCTCTGGGAATCTTTAACATCCTGGCTCCTCTCCACCCTCCATTCGTGGCCCCTCAGCTTGGCATCCACAAAGTGAGGGGTTGCCTGTACAGTTATCCCAATCAAAGAATTTGAGAAACATACCTATGCAATGACAGAAATGTGTTGATGGCCACAGAGTGGTATCTGATGTTACATCTATATAGTAATAGGTGAGAAAAGATGCATGCAAGTGTAGGAGAGGATGAGAGTTAGTTTTCATGGGAGAGTTGATTAAACAATGGCTTTCTCTGTTAGAAGTATTAACTACTTATTTGAAAGGAGAATACTTAAAGTATGTGCTTTAGAATGGAATAACAAATATCATGCCTTCTGTGGTAGAGAAATGAATATCTGTTTTAGTGTATTAATAGAGAGGTTAAAT
>NW_008339906.1:0-421 GCF_000622305.1 Nannospalax galili | reverse complement strand
GCCCCACCCTCACCTCTCTCTGCTTCCTGGGACCTGCACCACTGGCTAACTCTCCTAGGCTGCACTCCCATCCTCAGACCTCTTGGGGTACGTCTATAGCACAGCCCTCCGCCTTTGACTCCCCAAGCCACATTCACCCTTCCGTCTCCCCCGCTGTTCCCTACTACTAGATTGGACCCTGTGCCATTCCTAGTCCTGGGGCCTCAGACACCTGGGGAACCAATCCTGCTTCCTGATCTTTTTCACCCAGACCAACTTAGTGCCTTCCCTGAGACCTAGGATCACTGCTTTTGGACCTGGCCCTGCCCTCACCTCCCTTTACTTCCCTGATCCTGCAAAACCCGGTAGCCTCTTTCTGGGGATGACAGCGTCTTTCTGGGGCTCTGAGGCTTACCTTTCCGCTCCCTGATCCTTTGCATCC
>NW_008339905.1:0-328 GCF_000622305.1 Nannospalax galili | reverse complement strand
ATCCTCTATTAGAAGCAGTTTGGAAGCCCTCAGAAGTCACACTGACCCACCACAAAGGGCATCAGAAAGGAAAGGACACCTTCAGGAGGGGAAACAGACTGGCTGATCTGGCAGCTAGGGAGGCTGCCAACCTTCCAAGGACAGCAACCAGCCCTGAACCAGTCTCAGTGTCCTCACACCAGAGTTACCGCCGTCTCCGTATAC
Source organism: Nannospalax galili (assembly GCF_000622305.1). Classification (NCBI taxonomy): domain Eukaryota; kingdom Metazoa; phylum Chordata; class Mammalia; order Rodentia; family Spalacidae; genus Nannospalax; species Nannospalax galili. The sequence continues at coordinate 124 of NW_008339905.1, read as the reverse complement.
CCTACAGAAGTTACCACCGTCTCCGCCTACCCCACAGAAGAGAACCGGTGGACCAAACATGAGAGGGGATCAGAGGGCGAAGCCTGGTGGGAACTCCCAGGTTGTAGACTCTTTGTTCCTGAAA
>NW_008339904.1:0-740 GCF_000622305.1 Nannospalax galili | reverse complement strand
TTTTATGTGTATGAGTGTATTGCCTGCATGTATGTGAGTGCAACCGTGTCGCGGAATGCCACGGAGGTCCGGAGAGGGCTTCAGATTCCCCTGGAACTGGAGTTTAGAATAGTTCACAGCCGCCATGTGGGTGTTGGGAATTGAACCTAGGTCCTCCGCAAGAGCGGTCAGTGCTCTTAACCCCTGAGCCATCTCTCCAGCCCCTGAGACCTGTAATACTTTTTTGCAAAACCACAGACCATATATGTACCTTTAAGTTTATGTTGAATTCTATTGCTTTGTAGCAGATGAAGAAAGGAGTTCTTCCAAACAAAATATATTGTCCGGGTATGCAAATTAGAATCATACTATTTATCAAGTTGGTAAAAAAATTTTTTTGGTCTTTTTGAGACAGGGTCTCCCTGTAGCCCCAGCTGGCCTGGAACTCACTATGTAGACCAGGCTGGCCTTGAACTCACAGAGATCTGCCTGCCTCTGCCTCCTGAGTGGTGGGATTAAACGCATGTGCCACAACCCCCCACTTTTTTTTTTTTTTTTTTGTATCTCCAACTGGCCTGGAACTCGCTATGGAAACAAGACTAGGCTTGATCTCAGAGGGACCCACCTGCCTCTGCCTCCCTAGTGCTGGGATTAAAGGTGTGCACTCACTACTACACGAGCTCCGTAAAATCTTTTTGAAATATTTTTGGTAGCTGTGGCCCTAGAACCTCTGTACACTGGTCTTGCCTTATCTCATCTTC
>NW_008339903.1:0-339 GCF_000622305.1 Nannospalax galili | reverse complement strand
ACATGAAAGGCTGCCAGTTTAGTGTGGAACATGATCTGGAGAGTCCACAGTGCAACCTCTCCAGCCCTGCAAGTCAGAAGTTTGAGTGGACAAGGATGTAGTGAGCTGGTCCATGCAAGCCCAGTGGGTGAGTTGCAGTGTAGGCCACTGGAGCCCTCAAGTGAAACCAGGCCATCTGTGGCCAGACCCACCAAGCCATCAGATCAAGTGACAGTAGTAGAAATCCAGAGGCTGATGCAGTGCGGCACATGGGTTAGGTCTGAGCAGGCCCAGAAAGTGCCATAGAACAAGAGTGGATGACCCTGAGTCCCTTGTTACCTACCGGCACACTAATGGGTA
>NW_008339902.1:0-482 GCF_000622305.1 Nannospalax galili | reverse complement strand
TGCCTGTATTCTGTTTCTAACTTTCATGAACAGTGACTTCACACAGTAGGTGAGTAAATATTTGTGAGATAATTTTCTTAAATGGGGGCATATACTCTGAATTACAGTAGACACTGAAATATATCCCCCCTGGAAAAAAGTACACTGGAGAAACCATTTCTTTCTTATACCCAGGAATAGGCATTTGCCTAGTCCTTGGGAGCTATGTCTCTGCAGTAGGGGAGGCTGTGAGAGTTGTTATCCATCAGCTTTATCCTCCTTTCTCCAGCCGTGGGAACCACCTCATTCATTCAGCCAAAATCTACTGACCACTTACTTTGTGAAGGGCATTGTGGCTGATGATGCGTGGCACAGGTCAGAAAACATGCACAAACATATTGATCATAGTGCTCATGTCTGAACTGTTTTGAGTAGTTGAAATAAAGTAAAGCCCTCATGCCAATTGTGAATTAAGTGTGATGGTCTCAGCTAGTCCACTTCTA
>NW_008339901.1:0-548 GCF_000622305.1 Nannospalax galili | reverse complement strand
AGAGCAGAAGGAATAAATTAGAGGCTATCAGAATACAGCTCTGAAGTTCATCGGACCCATATCACACCCTTCACACCAATTTGGATCTTCTTGACTACTTATGATTTCATTTCCACCCCTCCTGCTCCTCCTTTAGGCTCATAGCAGCTATGAGGATGCCCTCACCCAGGGTCACAAGGCCTACTTATTGGAAACAGACAACTATTCTAGGGATGTCTTCTCTTGCAATGTGGGGAACCTACAGCCTGGGGCCATGGTGGCACTTACTCTGAAGTATGTGCAGGAGCTGTCCCTGGAAGCAGATGGGGCTCTCTGCTACATGCTCCCAGCAATCCTGAATCCTAGGTACCAGCTATCCGGTGAGTACTCTGACCCTTTGACCACCAATGCCAGAATCATTGGAGCGAATTCTCCTGTTTATCGATGTGATATAAACTGACGACATGGTAAGCAGAACTCAGTTACCTTCTTGTAGGCCAGTCTGGGGACAGTTGCCTGGATCTGAGGACTCCCATAGTCCCTTTAGAGGACCCACCCTACACACTCAC
>NW_008339900.1:0-541 GCF_000622305.1 Nannospalax galili | reverse complement strand
AGATTCCTAGATTAATATTCCCCTGGGATACTGTGATGGTATAGCATACTTCTGAATTGCCTTTAAAATAGGTAGATATTACAAGGCATATAGTGTGAAATAAGATGGTCATCGAGATTTCATAGCAGAAAGCCTTGAGCTTCATTGTTGTCACTGGTTTTTGTTTGTTTTTAACTTTGGATAAATTACTTAGTCTCCCTGAGCCATGGTGTTAACTGGCTCAGCAGTTACGAGGACTGGTTGCTCTTGCAGAGGACCCAGGTTCAGTTCCCATCACACAGTGACTAGCAACCATCTGAAACGCCAGTTCCAGGGGATCCAATACCCTCTTCTGGCCTCCGTGAGCATGCAGGCAAAACACTCATACATATAAAATAGATAAATATGTTTTTAAATGTTTTACATTTAAAATAATATAAAGCAGGGATAATAATGCACACCAGAAGGGTGTTTGGAGAACTTAATGAAGGAAAGCACCTTGCACACAGTGGGCACCAGGGATCCAATTTCCCCTATCATGTCCCTCCTCTAACTTGACAGA
>NW_008339899.1:0-387 GCF_000622305.1 Nannospalax galili | reverse complement strand
ACAGAAGAAACCACGTGAGCATATGTCCAGGCTCCCAGCTTGCTGTGCTCTGCAGTGCCGCAGACAGCACCAACAGGTTTCAGGCCAGGAGGACTTTGCTGAATGTGCAGGGAGGAATGCTGGGGAAGAGACAGGCCTGGACAGAGCTGGGAAGGATGCCTGGAGGGGTCAGCAGTCTGTGAAGATGAGTCTTTCTTCCTGAAGACCACAGACATTCCCAAACAAGATAGGGTGGACAGAGAAAGACCTGGAAAATGGAGTATGAGGTTGCTTAACCGAGTGCACGGGGATGGAGTGTGGGACTGAGGGATGGTGCCCAACTACTGGCATGTTTGGTATGTTTCGTGGACAATGAACTTTTCTGAAGGTTGGACATTTGTTTTCCCT
>NW_008339898.1:0-362 GCF_000622305.1 Nannospalax galili | reverse complement strand
TTACCAATATCCCCACTTACCAGAGAGGAGCCAGGGGTATGTGTGTGTGTGGAGGGGGGGAAATGCTGTGACTTACTCCAAGCCTCGTCATTAACATTGAAGAGAAAAGGCCAGGGTTTACACTCAGTCACTTTCCAAGACTGTTCTTTCTGCTTTGATTTTCCTTTCCTTTCCTTCTAAAGACTTGTGTTGCTTCTGCAGTGTCTGTAAGACAAGGTCTGTGCAACTTATGGGTATTAATAGGTAAAAATGTTGGAAGTGGAGAGCGAGTGGATGGAGGAGGCACTGAGGCACAGATAGAACTCTCAGCTGGATACAGCTTTATTTTGCACGGGACACATTTCCCTCGGGGAAGGGAAAGA
>NW_008339897.1:0-389 GCF_000622305.1 Nannospalax galili | reverse complement strand
GGTTGAATATGCTTTATATATGATCTCTAGATGGGCTGACTAGATTCCAGTCGACAAATTTATGCTGAAGTACATCTGGGTACAAATGCTTGACTGAATGGGACTTAACGTGTATGGCAGAACACCTGGTGGTGGGATGGGGACATGGATGGGGGATAGGATCTAAATTTGATTAAGAACTGTTGTATAAAATTACAAAAGCTCAATACATTTTTTAAAAAGACAATGCCTCTCCCCCTACCAGCAACCATCAATTACCAAAAGTCTCTTAGGTTGGTTTGGGATTAATTGCTCACTTCCCGTGACAATGCTGGGATTTTTATATGGTTTGAGCTTGTGTAGGATTTGTGCATGCTGTCACCATTGCTGTGACTTCATATGAATAAGTG
>NW_008339896.1:0-722 GCF_000622305.1 Nannospalax galili | reverse complement strand
CTATATTCTATATTGACACATTTATATACATAATCACACTTGGGTTGTGTTTCTATAAAATTTCCATTTATAAATTGTTTTGCAAATTCCTAATTTAAGAAATAACTTTTAAACTCTATTTACTAGTATATTGTCCTATTTTGCGCATTTGCTATAATAAATGAATTGTATTATATTTTGGATAGTAAATTATTCTCATGTGTTACTTTGGCATACCTCATGACTGAACCTCAAGCAATATTGGGCCGAATCAACATCCACTAAGCCAAGGGAATATCAAGCACATATTTAAACATTCTTTCAAAACAAGCTTGCCAGGAAGATTAACCAAAAAAATGAACTCCTGATCTGCAAGTATTAATACAAAAATACAAATAACTTGAAAATTCAAAACAAAATGTCACCTTCAGAAATTAACAACCTTATGTAAGGCCACCAACATGAGTGGCTTAAACAAACTTCTGAATAAAGAATTAAAAAAAATGGTTTTAAATATGTTCATAGACTTCAAAGATGACTCTGATAAACTCATGAATAAAACAAAGAAGGCACAAATGTACTGTGAAAGAATTGCAAGAAAACAGATTTTTATGAAGTGGATAAAACTCAATAAATAATATGTGTTTAAAAGAATGAGGAAAAATGAAAAACATTAAATAGTGGAATAAAATAAGGAAATTAACTCAGGATATGAAATTAGAATTTAAAAGATTGAGAAATCC
>NW_008339895.1:0-463 GCF_000622305.1 Nannospalax galili | reverse complement strand
TTTTTAAAGGCAATGCCAAATTACTTACCAAAGTATTTATAAGGAATTATAATGTCCTAAAATTATTTTCTTATAAATCAATATTTATATTCTTAAAATGACTTTCTAATAAATCAATATTTATAGACCTCCCCCTTTTCAGTCTTTAATGCTTTTCCTTTTATTTACTAAATATTCAAATGTTGATTTCTAAGTTCTAGATATTTTCATGCAAATTTTACAAATATGAATTAAATATACAGTATTATTGAAGCATTACAAAGGTGACAGTCTTGAAAACAAGAGTTATTCTCATTAGGTCAGTCTAAGAAGTCTTATTCATCAATGCTAATATTTTCATCGGCTTTTTTAGATTTTATTTTGAAAATGAATTTAACTGGCTCTAAGTAGGTTAAAAATTTTGTAGCTTACTGTCATTGCTAAGGTTTTACATATTGTTTAGTCATACAAATTTATAAAATGC
>NW_008339894.1:0-1171 GCF_000622305.1 Nannospalax galili | reverse complement strand
CTCAGAAAAATGTTATTGAATAGGTTCATGCTGTTGTAATGAAATGCTTCTCCTAATTAAAAAAAAAAGAAAAGAAAAAAATTAAAAAAATTGTTCTTTATTAGATTGGTGCTCTTGAAAATATAGCAAGTAACCTAACTGGACTGTTCAGTGTTTATTAGTCTACAACTTACAAGACACTCAGTAACTTGAAGTGATTCAAAGTCAAAGAAATTAAAATGTCTACATTAAGGCACTAAGCTATGATGCTATGCTTGCACAAATACATGACTGTCGCTGTTCATTACACACTAGAAATACACACAGAGGCAGGCAAGCATATAAACTTTATGTGAAGGTTCAAATCTGGATAGACTCTAATGTCAAACAAGTAAGTGCATAATATTTTTTATGGTTTCTGCTTTCTATCATTGAAATGATAATATTTATAGTTATCATGTGGCACATAATACTCCAAACCACAATCTGCAAGATGTCATTCTCTAGGTAGGTTCTGAGGGTCAGTGAACTGCTGTCGCACACCTGACCTTCTGAAGGCAGCAAGAGCTCAAATGAAAAATGAGAGTTTACCTTAGGCTATGCTGATGGCCAGTGGGAAATCTCAGATTTTCAGTCATTGGGCATGATCACCATAGAGTGGGGGTAATCATTCTGCATTGTTCAGAATTTAAACTGCTTTTCATGTGTTCAAATTTGATCTATGTTTTTACTATGTAAAGAGTTTCAGGACTGGAACTCAAGCAATAATGAAACAATTTGAATCAAATCAAGGATAAAGTATAGGAGTACATTGCTCCAGATTCTGAAAGCATTACCAGTGCACAAGTGACCACAGGTACTAGTTAAATGTTAGCTAGTGAACTCACTAATCTCTAGGGCAGGGCAACATGTAATTCCCAAAGGCTATGTTAAACATTTGACAATGGAAAGAATCCTAAAGGAATAATTTACATGATTCACTATCTTTTGCTTCATCTTCTCACAGCCATGCCATCCTGTTTGCTTCTCCTCAGACCTCAACCACATTGTTGTGGCCCCTGAGAAATGCAATACATGAAGATAAAATCAGCCATAAGAACTGTGAGATTAAAAATGATTATCTGCTATACTCACAGACTCATGTAGGGATAGTGTATGTATAATTCTTCAGTACATTTCTGAACTAATATTA
>NW_008339893.1:0-360 GCF_000622305.1 Nannospalax galili | reverse complement strand
TCTGAGGTAACACACAGAATTCTTATTTTTCCTTATACAATATAGCCAAAATTTACAGATAATTTCAAGCATAACAATTATAATTGGAATTACAAAAATTTTCTTTGAAGTTTTCTTCACATATTATTATACAAAAAGTATACTTTCATCACCAATCTAGGAGATCTTCAAGATATAATGAATTCCAACTATAGATTAAATTTATAAAGTTAAATAAGAAATGGAAGTTAAATCCATACATAGCTTAAATAATGTATTTCAAGGATATAATTTTGAGCCAAATAGAACAGTTCCCTCCCTTACAAAAGACCCATTCTAGTTCCTGGTTCCCGAAGGTACTCCAAGTTAAAAACACAATGC
>NW_008339892.1:0-412 GCF_000622305.1 Nannospalax galili | reverse complement strand
TTCATTATTTCAAATAAAGATTATCCAAGCAGCATCAAAACCTGGCCAACCCGGCAAATAGCAGGAGCCAGCTATGGAAGTGGTAGCAAGCACTGCCTGATCTGTCATTTTTTAAGAGCAATGGATCCAAAACACAGGATTATCAGCAAGGAGATTTGGCTTTCAAACACTGTTATTTAGACATTGAATACAAAATGTGATTGACCTCAGATTACCTACTAATTAGTTTCCAAAAGCTGAATAAGCTTTGATTCACAACAATTAAAACACATTTGGGGCTGAAGAGATGGTTCAGCAGTTAAGAGTACTGTCTGCTGTTGCAGAGGACCTGAGTCCAATTCACAGCACCTACAGGGCAGTTAACAACCATCTATAATTCTAGTTCTTTCCTTGCACTTAGATTTTTTTTTTT
>NW_008339891.1:5277-6158 GCF_000622305.1 Nannospalax galili | reverse complement strand
CAAACCCAAGCCTGAGGAACAAAACAATTTAGCTCTGACTTACAGAAATCAACTTCCTATTACTTTCTTTTTTCCTTGGGACATTTATTCAGAGATTTTACTGATTTGATTCTACAATGGGAGGTTAAATTCTCACATAGTGATCATTAGCAAAAAATAAACAGAGCAAGTTGGAAAGCTGGCTTTGCACCTACTGAGTGCTGCAAGTGTCTGTACTCATTGGATATGCATCTTGCAAAGCTCGGCTGTTCCCAGAAGGCCACTCCATGAAGACTGGGAGAGCAGCGTCTGCTAGTGGTGCCTGCATGTCACAGAGAACAGAGAGAAGCTTTATAGCACGGTGCTGGAAGGCATCTCACTGTGAGGCAGGCTACAAATTGCGTTTATACATTTTCTTTTTTGCTTTAAAAAACATGCACATGAAATTGCTACTTCGAATAGTTTTATAATGTGTGAGTCATACTGAGTAACCAATGCATCAACAATATTTTCTAGGTCTCTTCATTGGCTCCATTTATGAAGCATTTTACTAAAATTGCTTCATCAATTGCTTATTTGAACAGACTTATTTATAGATAAAGGACAGAAAACAGGACTTACTAAGCAAATGTAGCATGCTTTTCTGGAATGCAAGCATTATTTAGGCTGGGTGGGTCCTTTTACTGTACCTGTGGCATTCAGTGGACATTGATTGAATGCCAGGTCGCCTACAGGAGTCCTCTTCCACACCATCGACATAAGGTAATCCTCGGGCCATATTTCATAAGGTGCTGGAATTTCAAATTCAGGGATGTGAATGTCAGCAGTGTTTGTCTCCTTAAATCCTGGCAATACGTGATTCTTAAATGCATCTAAATGCAGAGCTCTTTCGCTTTCTTTAA
>NW_008339891.1:0-1055 GCF_000622305.1 Nannospalax galili | reverse complement strand
AAAAAAAATTAACATTTCTCCCAACAGACAAAGTATATGGCTGTGTGTGTAAACCTCTCCACTTCTAAAATGATAATTTTTAGAAGGCTATAGATGTTTTTGCTTATTTCTTTCCGTTTTCAATGAGTGCTTAGTATATAGTAAATACCAAAGTAGGTCTTCTATGTAAATTATTTTTTACTGAACAAGCATCCATCTGTAAATTTCTATGACAATGGAAATGGTCTACATTTTCATGGTCTAATATGGTAAAGCCACTAGCAAAAATATGACTATTGAGTCCTGAAAATATAATTAGTGGTTCTCAGAATTTAAATCAAAATTTCATTTAATTTTAATTATTCCAAATTTAAATAGCTACCATTTTGGACAATGCTATAAATAAATGACTATGTGCTTAAGTAAATTCAATTACAAACCACTATAGAATACTTTAAAATGGAAAATTAATGTGTTAAAATATATGAGTTTATTACATAAATAAATGCTATATAAAATAACTGGCCTATTTTAATAGTATTATGAGAGTAGTTTAGTATTACCATTACACTGATTACTTTCTGTTTTTTCTATGCATTCAGATTCTTTTTCATTAATTTTTTTTTTCTCTTTTCGTGACAAGGCATCACTACACAGCTCTGACTGGCCTGGAACTCCCTATGTAGACTATGCTGGCTTTGAATTCACAATGATCCACCTCCACTACCTTCTGAATGCTGGGTTTAAAGGCACGAACCATCACCGTCAGCTGCAGTACCCTTTTACACTTTTTATGCCACTTGCACTGTCTCGTCGGTTTTCAACTGCTTTCAACTGTAATTTTCTTCAGTTCCACTGATGACATTTGAAAAACATTTCATAAAACTAGAAGCAAAAGCTTCTAATATGTTCTGATTCAGTCTTTATATAAACAAGTGGAAAAGTAATTTTGCACACTGAACTACTTCATATACCTGTACCTGTTTCAGAAAGCTTTTCTCAGTTGGTGTTATTAAAGGAAAGAAACGTTCTTTCCCTGTGTCCTCCAGCTGTCCACTGTGTGGTCAGAACATCTA
>NW_008339890.1:0-581 GCF_000622305.1 Nannospalax galili | reverse complement strand
AAAGGTGAAGCTGAACATACCCCAGTGATTGTGTGTGTGTGCGCTTGTGTGTGTGTTACCAGGATAGGAAACACCTACCCATTAATTCATCTGCCTACCCACACATTTATCCATTTGCCCACCCATGTACTCATACACCCACCCATCCATCCACCCACCCATCCATCCACCCATTCATCCATCCATCCATTTTTCATCTATCCACCAACCCATGTATCCATCCAGTCATCTACCCTCCCATTCATCCATCTATTCACCCATCTATTCATGCACCCACCCATTCATCCATTTCTTCACCCACTTATCCATCTACCCACACATCTATTCATCCATCATCCATCCATCTATTCATGCATCCACCCATTCATCCATCTATTCACCCATCTACTAATCATCTACCCATTTATCCATCCATCCACTCATTCATCCATCTACCTACCCATCTATCCATCCATCCACCAATCTACTCATGCACTCCTCCATCCATCCATCCATCATCCATCCACCCACCAACCCACCTGCCAGCCTGATAAGTTATAATCATTTACAAAGCAATTTTCTGGGTGTTACAGGTGAAGCAA
>NW_008339889.1:0-378 GCF_000622305.1 Nannospalax galili | reverse complement strand
TCTGGAAAACCTTTTTCTCTTAAGAAAAAAGTGTATAATGCCCATTCAGAACTGGCAATAAAGTCGTTGATGAACACTTGTATTTTTCTGTGAAAGTCCTCTCCTCTTATTGCTTCTTGGACCTGTGGTTTGTTCCCTAAAATTTGATGTGGTGGAAGTTTCCTTTGTCCAGTTGGGGATGTTGAAGACTTAATGACCTTTAAACACAAGGATTAATGTAAATGATTGGAGGCACCTTTCTAGAAAGTAGTAATCTTCCAAAGCAGGTCAAAAAGCTGTTTTGCCGTGTTGTAATGAAGCTTTAGGAACACTCATTATAGACCTGAGAATTCCTTGATCTGGCCCTTGAATCAGCAAAGGTGTGGAATATACTACTTT
>NW_008339888.1:0-392 GCF_000622305.1 Nannospalax galili | reverse complement strand
CCGGTGTCTAGCATGTTGTTTGGCAGCTGCAGGAGCATTGGCCAACCTCAGTTGCCTTCCCGAACTGTCTGGAATGTGCGATGGTGGTGATCCTCCGAAATGTGTGGTTGTGGTGGTGCTGGTGGCAATCGGGAACAGGCGGCTGCGTCAGCAGCCCTCCGGAATATGGGGCGGCTGCGGCTGTGGCCCTTAGGAACTTGTGGAAATGGTGGTGGCAGCGGCGACAGCAGTCCTCAGGAAAGTGCGGCGGTGGCGGTGGCCCTCAGGACAGTGCAGCGGTGGCACGGGAGGCGGCGGCGGTGAGGGCCCTCCGGAACTTGCGGCGCTGGAGAATTTGCGTTGTAAGACAAACTCACAAAGCTAGATCTTAAAAATTAAAAGCAGGTCTAGGA
>NW_008339887.1:0-259 GCF_000622305.1 Nannospalax galili | reverse complement strand
CATACACCACTGCTGGGGTTACAGATGTATATGACCATGCCTGGCATTTGACGATGCTGGGGATTTGAACTCAGGTTACCTTGCTTTCCAGCAAGTGCACCTACCCTTAAGCCAGTTTTTCAGCCACAACACATGATTTCCATCTATAATATACATTGAAAACACAACAAATAGCTACAGCTTCCTCCTTCCTTCCTTCCTTCTTTCGTTCCTTTCTTCCTTCCTTCCTTGCTTTATTCTTTCTTTCATTCTTTATTTC
>NW_008339886.1:0-416 GCF_000622305.1 Nannospalax galili | reverse complement strand
TTTTTAATCAGAATGAGTTTAATGTACAATTAATGCTTAGTAATTAGTCCATGCACATTTTATTCATTTGCCCTAAAATGAATTCCACTAAATAATGAAAAGACATTTCTCGTCCTTCAGGGATCACCTCTGTATAATCTGCCTCTTGGCCTTAAGGAAGACTCTGTGAATGATAGTGGGAGTCTCCACATTTAATTTGATACATCAGGTCATCATCAAAATATTTATTTCCGTATCTTCCCCCACACAGGGTGAATGAAGGTTAATAAGAATGAAAATGGAAAATAATTAAGGATGAAAATACATACAATAAAAATGCAAAACAAATCAGAATAAATAAAGTTTAGTGTGACTGTTAGGTTACGATGTCTTGATACTCCAGTTATAATGCGTATTTTTTTTTCCTTTCTCATTTA
>NW_008339885.1:0-615 GCF_000622305.1 Nannospalax galili | reverse complement strand
GTGTGATTTAGAAAGTCCTTTCCTACACCTGTTTCTTGTAGGGTACTTCCTGTATTACTTTCCAGTAGTTTCAAAGTTTTGGTATTATATTAAATCTTTGATCCGTTTGGAGTTGACTTTGTGCAGTGTGAAAGATAAGGGTCCAATTTCATTCTTCTTCAGGTGGAGATACAATTTTGTCAGAACCACTTATTGAAGATGTCTTTCCTCCATTGTGTGTTCTTGGCACCTTTGTCAAATATCAGATGGCTGACATTTCATGTACTCATGTTTGTATCTTCTATTGTGCTACACTGATCCGTGTGGCTATTTTTGTGCCAGCACCTTGCTGTTTCTATGACTGCAGCTCTGTAATGTAATCTGAGATCTGGTATGGTGACCCCCTAGATTGTTCTTTTTGCCCAAGATTGCTTTGGATTTCCCAGGACTTTTGTGAATCCATGTGGAACTTAGGATTATTTTTTTTATAACTCGGTAAAAATGTCATGTGTCTTTTGATTGGCATTGCACTGAATCTATAGATTGTTTTTGATAAGGTTGTCATTTTCACAATATTAATTGTACCAGTCCATGAGCATGATTGGTTTTTACATTTCCTAGTGTGTTTCTCTATAT
>NW_008339884.1:0-338 GCF_000622305.1 Nannospalax galili | reverse complement strand
CTCTCCCTGGAGTTTTACATTCTTCAAATCAAAAGTAACTTTACTTAAGGAGCTATAGTCAAGCAGCCTCATCGGTCTCGGGAACTAATGTAGGTGAGGGTCTGTACTTCAAACTAATGCTACAAGGGAATGAATCTGTGAGAAGTCCTGTCAGAAGAACAAGTACATTGTGTATGTGAAGACTTACTGAAAGCTAAGAGTGCTGGCTGAAGTAAACAGCCTCCTACAGCCTCCAAGGATGCATGCTTCTTTGTGGAGTGCCACTCCATATTTAGAGGAATTGATAAGCTAGGGCAGGAATATTGGAGTGGGACTTCCAAGGGTAGGTCATTAGTTAT
>NW_008339883.1:0-499 GCF_000622305.1 Nannospalax galili | reverse complement strand
GAACTCGCTATGTAGACCAGGCTGGCCTTGTACTCACGAGACCTGCCTGCCTCTGCCTCCCAAGTGCTGGGATTGAAGTTGTGTGTCACGGTGCCCGACAATTCCAAACTTTTTTAGTGGAGACCAATATATAGGATAAAAAAAGACGTGATTCTAAAAACCTACCAAAAAATACACATGCACTATTACAACATGAGTGCATGTGTATACCCAAAGGCTACATAACAAGAAACACATTGCCAGGTAGGAGAAACCTCCCCTGAAGTTCTTGGTCAGGGTAGGTAAAGAGACTCCCAAAATTACATGGGCTGTTCTCACAGCCCTTGATCACCTCCCAGAATTTGAAGGTAAGACCCTACTGCTGAAGACAGGACATACTTCAAACACAGGACTTGGAGCATTGGAGCTGGAGCTGACCTGGAAGTCTCCTCCCTGAAGACTGGCTCTCACAGCTCTAGAGGACATTAAACGACCTGTTACGGGAGGAAAATCAATCAAT
>NW_008339882.1:0-931 GCF_000622305.1 Nannospalax galili | reverse complement strand
AGTGATAATTCACAGTTATGACAGAAACCAAATAGACCAAAACAAAACAAAGAAAGCTTCAAAAGATATTTTAAAGAAAAAGTTCCTTTTTCAAGATCTGTGATTTTTATTTTCTGCGTTGAATACATGTATACACTGCATTCTGATTTTTCATGTCCACTTCGTACCATCTCCTATCTCCCTCAGACACTGTCAACTTCAACTCACCCCTTTCAAGTCCCCTTTTCACATTCATATCTTTGAGTTTCTGTCTTGAGGTTCACTGAGCTTAACCAGGGCCACCTGTTTGACCCTGGGTTTTGGACCATCCATTGCAGCTTGGATTCACAAGTGAAGACAAGAACTGCCTCTCCCTCAGAATCCACCTGTAGCCAACAGTTCAGCGGGACGGGGTGTGGTTCCAAGAATCCTTCTCTGATCCAGGTGACTGATGACAGCCCAGTGCAGGTAGCTGCAGTTGCTGGGGACATGACTGCAATGGCTGGGTCATGCCAGAGCATAGCATTTTGCAGCCTTTCTCCCTGCCTTTAACTCTAACAAACACTCTCTGTCCTCTCTTCTGTGAGGTTCCCAGCCTTATGTAGGTGTCTTGTTTGTGGCTGAGCACTCAAGGGTCCCTTTTTCAGTGCCTGCAGTCTCAGCATTTACCACAATTCTTTGCAAATGGATGCTTCCTGGGGTAAGTCTGAGTGCAGCATTTTTCTTATGAGCCCGAAACATTCAGAAGTCAGTTTGGTGCTGAATCTGTTTAGGTAAACAATTGTAGTAAATTCCCTCCTAGCCCATAAGATCACCTCAGCCTGCATACTTATTAGTTATTTATTTATATTTTTATTTTTCCAGCAGTTGAGAACACTGGCTGCTCTTTTTTTAAATTTTCTTTTAACTTTTACAAAAACTTTTTGAGAATTTCATACATGTATATAGGATG
>NW_008339881.1:0-747 GCF_000622305.1 Nannospalax galili | reverse complement strand
TCAAGTTTGACAATCTGAGTTAGACCCCTTGAACCACATGGCAAAAGGGAATGAACTAACTCCTGCAAGTTGCCCTCTGACCACATGTAGCACACCTGTACCAACTCACATATGCACACATATCAAACAAAATAAAATAAAAAATTGATTTTGAACAAAGAAATAATCTAGAGTTAAAGATACTATGGAAGCACATCTGTTATGTAATAAGCACACTTAATATTTAAAGTGTGCATTCTGAATCATGTGCAATTCAAGCACATAGCTCAAGAAGGAGAGCTGACAGTTCAAAGGAGATGAGTGTGCTCTATACCACCAGGATGCCTCACACTATGTGGAACTATGAAGCATCTCAGAAAGAGGGAGCTAGGAAGGGCTTGTTTGTTATAGGAGTTGGGCCTTGTTAGCTGATATTAAGGAGGGTCCAAGAAATGAGAATCTATGTTGGGTTGGAACAGTCAGAAGCAGGCATATTTAATGGTCACTTCTATTTATGTTTCATGGTCAGGAGAATAGAAGCAAGACCATTTGAATTTGAAGAAGAAGCAGTATTTTCTCTTCTAAGCCATGAAAGGGATATGTTTGGTCATTTTTGTGCTTGTATGATATCTGTTTTGATCCTTGTTCAAGCATAAATTATAGAATTGTATTTTTTTATTTCTTATATAATTTATCCAATTTTTTATTTGTATGTTTGTATCACCTGCACACAGATAGGTGCATCCATGTCTTGTGATGTCGTGGAGG
>NW_008339880.1:0-327 GCF_000622305.1 Nannospalax galili | reverse complement strand
CTCAATCTCTCAATCTTCCATCACTCTTCAGGGCTGTTGTGGGTATCAGAGCAGTGATTCTCAAACTCAGAGCTGCTGTGGTACAGGGAGAAAAGGGTCCTGAGAACATGAAAGTAGTTGAGACACACCGCTAGCCCACCCCAGACTGAGCTACCTAAAAGAAACAGCTGGGAAACAGAAGTTGCCTTTCCCAGGGCTGAACACAGAATGGGCATGGCAGGCTCAGTGGCAAAGATGCCTAGGAAGCCTGTAGGTACAGGTCACACTGTAGACTATTTCCTCACACCCTGTCTCTTGGTCATGTGCTTCCATCATTGTAACCTCTCC
>NW_008339879.1:0-388 GCF_000622305.1 Nannospalax galili | reverse complement strand
GAGACTAACTCCATTTTGAGGCCCCAATTCCATTTTTCTTAAGCCAGCTCAACAGATCACCTCAAGGTCTGAACTTATTTCCAGTAAGTCACTTCCCCCAGAAGCCTGTTTTCTTTTTAGAAATAGCTGACCATAGGGAGGAATGTCCCCACCCAGACACTGCAGCTGTGATCCTTGATCACCCAAGGGAAAATAACCTGAACAATATCCTGCTTTTCTTAGTAATATGCTGAAATACCAACAGCCAGAACACCCCTTTCTTTCAAGGTTATACGTCTGTTAAGGAAATAACAACGTTATTTGTTTTGGCTTCTGTAAACTTGTTTATTGCTGCATATAAGCATCAGTCAGTGTGACTCCACTGTCCTTGCAACTGCCAATATGACAG
>NW_008339878.1:0-279 GCF_000622305.1 Nannospalax galili | reverse complement strand
AATCCAAGAAAATAAAAGAAGGCACAAATTAACAAATATTCCTGAGGAGCTTGAGAGATGGCTCAGAGCACTGGCTGCTCTGGCAGAGGACCCAGGTTTGGTCCCAAGCACCCACACGGCAGCTTATAACCATTCGTAACTCCAGTTCCAGGGCATCTGATACCCTCTTCTGGGCTCTGTACACACATGATGCACTTACATATATGCAGAGGAGCACTCAAACTCCTTTTCCTTTTTTTTTTTTTGTCTTTTTGAGACAGGGTCTCCCTGTAACCCCAG
>NW_008339877.1:0-298 GCF_000622305.1 Nannospalax galili | reverse complement strand
GAGCAGGTGCAGAGGCTCCGGCTTGCCCTGAGCCTGAGCCTTCTCAGGTAGAATGGTTGGCCCTGGGAGGGAGGGAGGGAGGGAGGGAGGGAAGCACCCACAGCTCTCCATGGGCTCTGCGGGATCAGTGATACCGGGATGAAGACAGCCCACAGGAGCACTGTGAAGGGAGACGCTGTCACTGGGGACGCTCAGGTGGCCTCCTGTACACCACCCCAGCTTCACAGATGAGACAAAGAACCACCAAAGGTGGAATGCTTCCCAAAGGTCTCTAGCTAGCTTAGAGGAAATGGGAGCC
>NW_008339876.1:0-542 GCF_000622305.1 Nannospalax galili | reverse complement strand
CTGCTAACTGTGTCTCTCATCTTTATCCACTTTTATTCCAAAGACAATGAATGTAAAGAGCTTTTCAAGAGAGAAAACCAAGCCACAGAAAAATTAGCTGAGTTTTATGCTCAGTCCTCCTTATATAAAAATACAAGAGCTGCTCTCGATCAACTCTCAGGCGAACAGAGGGTGGAGAGTGTCTCAGCCTTCCAGGAGATCACATGTGTCACCACCTTCTGGCATCAGCTCAGGTGGATTATCTGGCGATCATTCAAAAACTACAAGGGTTTTCTCTGGGCAACTAGGATTCAGGTAATCTGATGAGTTATTTATTGTGCTATGAAAAACTCATGTGGAAGCAATCTGGCCCTAATGCGGTCTGCGTCAGGGTCACACTTCCCTCCTGCCCTCTTCTCCCGAGTATTTGTCATCCCCACTATACTTGGGGTACGGAGATAGTCCACAAAGCCAGTAAAACACAATTAACTTTTTACTGATGGAAATCGTTTTTAGTAATTGTTTGGCTGCTCAGCTCAAAAATTTTGTTGATATAATGAATA
>NW_008339875.1:0-434 GCF_000622305.1 Nannospalax galili | reverse complement strand
CTACAAAACCAGCCCTTCAGAGGGCTCTTGAGCAATACAAAGAGCTGAAGAAAGGAATGACTATATACAAGGGGTGACAAAAATTCAATGAAGGTATAACTGTGGAAATGCATAGCTATATCAACAATGTGAACAGAAATAAAAAGTTACAGGATTCAATACACATCTTTCATTAGTAACTTTAAATATCAATGGACTGAACTCCCCAGTCAAGAGCTACAGAATAGTTGAATGGACTGTGAAACAAAACCCATCTTTTTGTTGTCTGCAAGAAACTCATCTCACTTTCAAGGACAGGCACTACCTTAAGGTGAAAGGATGGAAAAAAAAAAATACCAAGCGAATGGTCCTAAGAAAAAAGCAGGCATTGAAATTCTAATATATGATAAAACAGACTTTAAACAAAAACTACTCAGAAGAGACAAAAATGGCCA
>NW_008339874.1:7032-7126 GCF_000622305.1 Nannospalax galili | reverse complement strand
ACTGGATAACACAGAGAAACAACAAAAGGAACATAGTAAAATGACGGACAAGTCATCTACCAATGAAGATACAGAAACTGTAAATAGAACCAAA
>NW_008339874.1:3519-6138 GCF_000622305.1 Nannospalax galili | reverse complement strand
CATGCTGCCAAACTGTATTCTAAATATTTATGTTTATACCCATAGATCTACATGGCTCTTAACTTTGGTCAAAGAAGCTTCTTTGTGCAGTGAGCAGTGGTTAACTCAGAAACTCATAACTGTTCAAAGTGCTGAAAATAAGTGACTATATTTGGTCAGCCCTAAATGAGACATCTATAACACACACACACACACACACACACACACACACCCCACTTAGGGAGTATTATGGAATCTATAGATGGAAAAGACTTATACAGTAAACATCATAAAATATTTCTGGATGAAATAATTAAGCATACACTGATGAATGAAATCTTTAGTTAATGAGTTGGATTCTAAACACTCAAACCACTTTTGAAAGCATACAAAATTGCAAGATACATTTTTGCTTTATTTCAAAACGTATTAGTAATCTACAGTAATTAAAGCAGTGTGGAACTGGCATAGATACAAACAGACCAAAGGAAAATAGCTTAAAACAGAGATCATGAATAAACTTCATGTATATGGTCAAATGACCCTGACAAAGGCTGCCAAGAACACTTTTGGTAAAAACAGTCTCTTCAATGAATGATGTTTGAAAAACTGGATATCATACACAAAGAATGACATTTGACATTTGACCCTTAATTATACCAGATAGATAGATAGATAGATAGATAGATAGATAGATAGATAGATAGATAGATAGATAGATAGATAGAATATATATATCCAAAAGAGATTAAAGACCTTAACACAAAACCTAAAATAGCAAAATTCCTACAGGAAATATATAGGGAAATATTCATGCCATTGCACTTGACTCTGTGGCTGTGTTATCAAAAGCACTGGCAGGGATTTGAAAGGTAGCTAAGCAGTTAAGAGGTCTGTTCCCAGCACCCACATGGCAGTTAACAACTGTCTGTAACACCAGTGCCAGGGCATCCAACATACTCTTCTAACCTCTGTGGACATTGTACACTCAGGAGCACTTAAATGCAGGTAAAACATTCATAAACCTAAAATAAAAATAAAAAAATAAAATTTTAAAACTTTAAAAAAGCACTGGCAACAAATAGTGGCACGCACATTTAATCCCAGCACTTGGGAGGCAGAGGTAGGCAGAGCTCCCTGAGTTCTAAGCCAGCCTAGTGTACATAGTGAGTTCCAGGCCAGCCAGGGCTACAAAGTGAGATCCTGTTTCAAAAATAAAAAAATGAAAGCAAACAAGAAACAAAACCAAAAAGCTCTGACAACCAAAGCAAAACAGACAAATGAAGCTACATAAACCTTAAGACTGGAGAGATGGATCAACAGTTAAGAATACTGGCTGCTCTTATGGTGGACCCAGATTCAAATCTTAGCACCCATATGGCAGCTAACAACTGTCTGTAACTCCAGTTCCAAGGGATATAATACCCTCTTCCAACCTCTGTGGGCACTGCATGACACGGGTGCACTTACATGCATGCAGACAATTCATTCATACAAAAAAAATTAATAATAATAAATAAAATATTTTTAAAAAAGATTTTTTTTACACAAAGGTAAAAAGAATATGAGAAAATGTTATCAAATCACATATTTGATAAGGAATTAATATCCACATATACAAGGAATTAAAACCTAACAGAAATCAAATTGTCTTTTTTAAAAACAAATGACATGAACAGACATTTCTCCAAAGAGATCTGTACAGTTACCTTTGCATTGCAGTCACAAACACATCTGAGAACAACTTAAATCTAAAGATAAAAAGGATTTTTTTTTTTTGGTTCACAGTTTCAAAGGTGTCAGACCACCATGGCCAGGTGACCATAGTGAAGGAGAGCAGTTCACATCATGGCATGCCAGGAATCAGAAGAAAGGGTGGGGCATATAGGGAGGGTCCACAGGGTGAGATGTGACCCTAAGGACATACCTCTAGTAAACTAGTGTCTCTATCTAGGCTGAGACCTCCGACCTTTCACAAGTTCTCAAAGCGCCACCATATTATAAACCCATCAAGATCAAGGAATTCATCCATTCTTTATATTAGAGCTCTCATGATCTCATTTTCTCTGGAAACATGTTCACTTCACTAATATCTTAGGTATCTCTTATTCCAGGCAAGTTGACAATCGTGACTAACCATCATAATACCATAAAAATGCACGAGCATGGGAAACATTGCTCAACATCACTAACAGTCATAAAGATTAAAATTAAAACCACAGTGAGAGCAGACGCCAGGTTTCTAGTCCTGCATGTGAGGAGCTTGGAGTTTGCAGTTCATCCTAACAACAAGTACAAAAGTGAGCAAGCTGAAAACCCACAGCTCTTCTAGACTGTGAAAGAGAAGTGAGGACACTGGGCAAAGAAGTGTCCCCAACCATGGAGGGACAGACAAGAGAGGGCAGGAAGCGAGGACTCATGCGAGCAGAGATCCAGGCTCTTCCTTCCCAAGGGAGCCAGGACAGAACCAGAAAACCTCAACTGTGATTAACAAAGTGCTGTAGATTCAGTGTGGTTAACTTTACAGTTACAACCCACAGTTTGTGAGGCTGGCCCCCCAGGAGCTTGACCACAATGTCATAGGAAGCACTGCAGAAAAATCCCCTTATGAAATTAGCAAAAACAGAGGAAAAAACATTT
>NW_008339874.1:0-3467 GCF_000622305.1 Nannospalax galili | reverse complement strand
AAATAAATAAATAAATAAATAAATAAATAAATAAATAAATAAATAAATAAATATTTTAAAAAGGAACCAGTAAAGCCAAAGCTAAGCAATTGGAGTCTTATTACAACCTAACTGGCCCAGAGGACAGGAAGTACACAACTGTACTCAGCTCCAGCTTCCCACACAAGAGAAGGAAAATAACCAACTTCAGCCCTTGCTTGCCTTCTAGGTTGAGGAAGAGAGATGCTCAAGTTTGGCTGCACTAGCAGCTGCCCTTTCCCTTCTGAGAAGAGAGGAAATCTGTGAAGAAACACTTATAGAGTTCAGTCAGAGGCACAAGGTCACTAACATCCGACACCTTAGCACACGTCCCTGCACTTCACCACCACAATACTAGGTCTAATTATAGCAGTTCTGGTAGATCATTTCTGGTTACAAAGCATGCAATTTGAAGAGAGAATGTCCATGAGAATCAGGAATACGAGGGATCTGGGAACCAAAACCACCATGCGACATCACCTCCTGCCCATTGGATGACTACTGTCAAGCAAGCAACTGCCCACGAAGGAAATGAAGGGAATGTCAAGTGTGGGAAGAAGTTGAGACCATTACACATTGCTGTTGGGGTGCAAAATGGTGTCACCACCATGGAGAACTGTGATGAGTCCTCAAACAACCGAACATAGATTAGCATAGGATCCAGTAACTTACTTCTGCATCTATGACTAAGTGTGGCATATGGGGTCTCTGTTATGGTTTGACTGTCCCCTCAAGAATTCATATTGAAACTGAATTCTTTGAGTAGTATTGAGATGAGGCCTCTACAGGGGAATCTACTAATGATATTTTGCCACATGGACATGTAGTTAAATGACCTTCTGAATATTTATGTTAATACCAGTAGACTGGTCAGCTCTTAGCCTTGATCTGTCTCAGAAATAGGTGTTGATCTAAGTGGGGACTCATAGGTAGTCAAAGTGCTGACAATATGCTTATCCTCATCCCCAAATAGGACTTCTATGTCACCCTTTCTAAGGCCCAGAGAACACTGTGGAAGAGGAGATATACAGGCTGTGGGAGAGAAGATGGGGACAGATGTGGTGGGTGCTATCTTCTTGATACAGCATGGCTACTGCCATCATGAACACACAGCAGCTGTGATGCTTGCACAGGCCTAAAGAAAAAAAGAAAGGAAGGAAGGGAGGGAGGGAGGAAGGGAGGGAGGAAGAGAGGGAGAGAAGGAGGGAGGGAGAGAGAGAAGGAAAGAGGGGGGAAGAGGGAGGAACATGAAAGTAGAAGGGTGACTAGTTGGGAAGAAGGGGTTCAGTGGGAGTGTGCCAGGGTAAGAGAAGATATTAGGGGATAAATGTGTGTGTCCACCAGAGGGGGGAAGCCACGGGACCTGAATGAATTATCATAGAACTGAAAAAGACCAGAGGACTTGTGTGGTTTCTCCAATTCTATTTCTTCATCCACGCATGAGTGCCCAAAGCACAGACAACTCTGCTTATCTACTCACACTCATTAGAGTTACAGCTGCATATTTCTAGAAAAGTGAATAATAATAGAATGGACAGAATTCAGTAGTTCAGCAAAACATGAGCAAGATAGCATTATCACCATAGTATAGTATGCCTTCTTGGGAGATAAAGTGCTGAGATAACTCCTCAGCAAGCATTCTTGCATAAACTTTCTCAGGAGACAAGGCTTTCCAGCCATACATGCTCAAGGTTACAGCTTAATTTACAAAGCACATTGTTTCCCAGCATGTACCATATACATAGTTTTATTTTCAATTAGACTGCTTTATAATTTAATTTTGTTTAAAAAATGATGGATACAATTCAACATAAAATAGTTCTATGTGTTTGTCTACTTCCTCAAACATTTCTTTCTCTCTTTTTTAAAAGCAGACAGTTCAACAGTTTTTGGAGAGAAGAAGAAGAAATGGAAGAGGAGAAAGAGGAAGAGGAAGAGGAGGAGGAAGAGGAGGAGGAGAGGAGGGTGGCCAAGAGGAATTTCAGTTGTCACTTAGGTCTCTCTAAGAATATTAGCGGGTATAAAATATTCCTCATTTTTAAAGCCATAGGAACACTATTTCACAGTCCCTACAAATGTTGTCACAATGCCTTGTATTCAAGTACAATATTGTCAAAGATAAAAAGATTAATAAGAAAAATTTTAATATTTATTTTTATTTTCTGTATATGAGTGTTTTGTCTGCATACATGTAGGTGTACTTATATTGTAGAACCCTGAGTCCCTCTTCATTCACCCGCTACCCCCAATCCCTCCAGACCCCCACTAATTGCTCTTTTAGCTTCTGTAAAATGCTTGGCTGCTGCTTTAGACATGCCTAGACATACCCTGGCATGCCCTGACCCCTCCTGCTATTCCCCACCCCCTTTCCAGGAAACTATATATTAAGCAAGCCCGAGCATAAAAACTGCCCTATAAGGTAAAAATGGAGACTCCTGGCCCCACAGGTAAAGATCAGCACATTCCACAGCCCTGAGAATAGCACCTATCAATAAGAAACTTCCAGGGCTGCATCTTATATATCCAATCAGTTTAAAATTATGCTGGCACGCTTGGGCTCCTTGAACCAACCAAAATGTATCTTTGGTATCCCCCGCCCTTTGTCTAAAACCTATAAAAGGCTCCACTCTCCCTTACTCTGGGCTCTCAGCACGGATCCTTTGAGATGGTGAGGTCTGAGAGCCTGAGCTTAAGCCCGAATAAACCATAAACCTTTGTTTTTGCATTTTGGTGTGTTGGGTCCTCAGAGGTCTTTTGGGGGTCCAATGGATGAGGTACAACAATATGATGCAATACCCATGGAGACTAGAAGAGGATATTGAATCTTCTGGAACTGGAGATGTCAACGGTTGTGAACCTCCATGAAGGTGCTAGGAACCCGAGTCCTCTATAAAAGCAGCCAGTACTCTTAAACACTAAGTCTTTTCTCCAGTATCAGAAAAGTTTTAAAGAGATTTGGCTTTGGTGAAGTGATTAAATCATTAGGACACATAAATTGATTTGTACTTTATGTAAGGTCTGAAGAAAGTTCAGGATCTTTTTGTCTTCTTGCCATTCAGGAATAGTCTCATTCCTCTGCTTTTTCACCCTCTCCACCATGTAAGGATGCCAAGGTTGTACTATAAAATGTCTATATAGACTATCACTCTTTTCATGTGCACAGAAATGTAAATTCAGAAGAAATTTGAAAGTGCCCTTTTCATAAATGTATATTTTGCCTAGTCAAAAAAATAGGGTATATAATTAAACCATTTGTAAATTTTATCAGCTAGTATTAGTGCCTGAGTTTGCATATTTGTTTTGTTTGTTGGTTGGTTTTGAGACAGGGTAGGGTCTTTACATAGCCTTGGATCATCTTGAACATATGATCCTCCTGTCTCTGCCCCACAGAAGATTATAGGTGTGTGCCACCACACCTATGTTTGTATTTTCCTCCAATGTATATATAT
>NW_008339873.1:0-662 GCF_000622305.1 Nannospalax galili | reverse complement strand
CAGAATTACAAAGGGCTTAAAATATATTTCAATTTGCAGACAAGTAATCTACAGAAATACCCTTTCTTGTTTCAAATATATAATGTTTCCTTATTAAAAACTATGTATTTGGGGTTGGAGAGATGGCTCAGCAGTTAAGAACACTGGCTATTTTTGCAAATGACCTGGGTTCGAATTCTAGCACCTACATAGCAGCTAACAATTGTCCTTAACTCCAGTTCCCGGGATCTGATGCACTCTCTGTCCTCTGCAGGTACTACAAAACACAGGTGCACTTAACATACATGTAGGCAGTACACACGTACACATTAAAAATAAAAATAAGGGGCTGGAGAGATGGTCTCAGTGGTTAAGAGCATTGACTGCTCTTGCAGAGGACCTGGGTTCGATTCCCAACACCCGTATGATGGCTACAAACTGACCTTAAGTCCAGTTTCAGGAGAATCTGAAGGCCTCTTCTGACCTCCGCGGCACTGCACGACATGGGTGCACTCACATACATGCAGGCAATGCACTCACACACATAAAATAAAAATAATAAATAAAATATTTTTTTAAAAAAGAATTACATATTCATAATTATTGATCACATTGATTCAAACTATTAGTCCAAAATGGATATTGGATTTATAATGGCAAAAAAAATAGCAATAATAATAAAA
>NW_008339872.1:0-247 GCF_000622305.1 Nannospalax galili | reverse complement strand
CTGCAGATGGCCAACTGTGCACATGATATAACATGCTACATCTCCATCCTCCCATAGTAAGAAAAACACGCTCCACTAACTTCAGAGTTAGCTGCTGGAAATTGGTCAGTCTGTCTGCCAGAGTCTTATGGCAGGGAGAGATTAGACAAGGATTAGCTGCTTCGTAAAGAAATTTATGCTGCTTACTGTACAGCGGTATTACAAGAACACCTTGTTCCAGAGGTTACATAAAACAGCCAAGCAGCAA
>NW_008339871.1:4755-6827 GCF_000622305.1 Nannospalax galili | reverse complement strand
CCACTACAGTCAGCACCATAAAACAAACAAACAAACAAACAAACAAACAAACAAACAAACAAACAAAAAGTCCTCTCAAAACAAACACCAAACCCACTGAACTGTTGTCCTTAATAAAAATTGTCGCCTCGGCCTCTCTCACGCAATGCGCGTGCTCCTTCCTGATTTTGCTCCCGCCCCCTTAGTCCTGACGCATGCGTCCTCGCGTACGGCGGGGCAAGAGGGATGATTTTCCCTGTGATTGGCTGCTGCAGGATTTTGAACCGGATCTGGCTGCGCGGTTCCCACGCTGCGGTTAGTGAGGTGCGGGGCTAGTGAACCGCATCCCAGTCGAGGGGAGGCCTGGCGAGGCAAGCTCGTGTGCGCGGGCTGCGGGCTGAGCGTCGGGCGCGGTAAGCCGGGTCCAAAGTCACGAGCGGGCGGGCTTCCGGGAGGGCTGTGCCGGGAGGGCCGCGCTGGGAGGGCCTTTTTGGGACCAGGTTTTGTGGCAGTTAGGGGCATCTTTCTGAGGCGTGGTCTCTCTCACGGACGCACTCCCCCAGAGTGTGGGAGTGGCTGGGGTTTTCTGAGAGGAAAAAGGTTGAGGGGCTGGGGCGGCCTGATCTGAGCGCCTGTCTCTTATGGGGTGCACCGCCCTAGGTGGTGTGACCTGAAGTGGTCAGAAAAAGTCAAACCATGTGCGAGATTCTGCAGCGCTGATTGACTCATTACAACTTCCATATTGTGGAGAGTTGGAATGTTGCATGTTCGGAGCCAAATTACCTCTGATCTTTACCCCTTTAATAGCCATTCATTTCCCACCTCTGTGTCTGACCTACCATCCATGTGGCTATCTTGTGAAACCTTTTGGGATGTGTTATTAACAGACCACTAGCTTCCACCAACCGAGAACGCCATCAGACAGCATCCGAAACCTACCTCATGTTCTCATCAATGTATTTTAAGAGTCCCCGAGTTATGACTTTCTTTTGTTCTGTGACTATAAAAACTTCATGAGACTGTTAACTACTTTATTACAAATAGTTACTACTCTTTGGGTAACCTGAATCCATGTTCCCAGGCGCCAAAAGAAAAGGTTCTAATTCTTCGGAATGAGAACTGTGTTTCTCCTAGTTAAACTGCACACTTCTTGTTTGTTTGTGACAGAGTCTTATGTAACCCAGGCTGGCATCTTGTGGTCAAGGATGACCTTGAACTTTTGATACTCCTGCCTCTACCTCCAGAACACTAGCATTACATGTTGGGATTCCAGGTGTGGTGCACCACTCCCTATGTTTGCTGTGCTGGGGCCTCATACATGTTAGGCAGGTTACAACCCGAGCCCATCTGCACACTTCTTTAAGGCCAAATAATATTGTCTGCTACTATGCACTGAAAAAAGATCTGTGGAGGGGCTGGAGAGGTGGCTCAGTGATTAAGAGCACTGATTCCTCTTGCAGAGGATCTGGGTTTGATTCCCAGCTACCCTATGGTGGTAACAACTGTCTGTAACTCCAGTTCCAGGGCATCAGATACACTCTTCTGGCCTCTGCAGGCTTTGCGTGACATGGTGCTCTTACATACATACAGGCAAAATACTCATACACATAAAGTTTTTTTTTTTTGTCTTTTTGAGACAGGGTCTCCCTGTAGCCCCAGCTGTCCTGGAACTCACCATGTAGACCAGGCTGGCCTTGAACTCATGGAGATCTGCCTGCCTCTGCCTCCTGAGTGCTGGAACTAAAGGTGTGCGCCACCGCGCCCGGCATACATAAAATTTTTAAAAATTTAAAAAGATTGGTGGAGTGATCTAGCTGGTATGAGCATCAGGTAGTAAAGTGGTGAGATCTCTGCTATCAGTTTCAAATAGTGACTGTCTTAGCTTTTGGGTTATGAAAGGTAGTAGTTTATTAGTTAATTTCCAAAGATTTCACCTGATAGTCACAAGGAGGTGGCTAATAAATGGCTGTTGAAGGGGTTAAAGATCACCCAAGATAATTTGGCTCTAGATCTGAGACATTCTAATTCTACACAAATAGAGAAGTTCTAATCAGTCAGCTTAGAGAACCTTAATCTAGTTTTATTGTTTTTCT
>NW_008339871.1:0-1649 GCF_000622305.1 Nannospalax galili | reverse complement strand
CAGCTAGAGGGAGCAGTGGCAAAGACATGATGAGGAACTGGATCAGATCCATAGAGGGGACGTCTACGGAGTCTGGGCTGTGCTTGCAGGAAAGGGAGAAACCAAAGGTATTTTCCAAGTTTGCGGCTGAATGCCTGGGAGAATGCTGAAGGTCAGGAGATAAAAATTGAGAGTCAGTGGGATAGTTGATGTATAGGAGGCGGAAAAGTAGAAGAGTATCTCAAGATTAAGTTCAAGGGCTGAGTGTGGTAGCTCATGCCTTTAATTCCAGCACTGGGGAGGCAGGTGGATCTCTTGAGTTTAGTCAGCCTGGTCTACATTAGAGAGTTTCAGGCTAGCCAGGGCCATATAGTGAGACCCTGTCTCAAAAAAGAAAAAAACAAAATCAAGTTCAGCGTGTAGGGTATCCAAGCAAATTGAAAGCTACAGGATTGGAGTTAGGTTAGGTCTAGAGAGCTATAGAGGCTAAGAGAAGTTTCATAATTTCTCCAAGAATTTGGAGGATTATTTATTATTTATTATTGAGCATTCTCCGAGGTACAGTGCCAGACTTACTTGAGGAGATCAGTCAGTGTTAGATTGTATAACAGTTACTGTGATGAGACATTGTGTAGATTCTCTGTGTTTTGGGAATCAGGTTTGCATTTTCAAGACACCATCTCTTTTTTTGAACTGCACATAGTGGCTCAGGCCTTGTAGTATCAGCACTTGTGAGGCAGAGGTAGGACTGTTGTGAATTCAAGGATAGCCTGGCTCCAGAGAGTGAGGCATTGTCTCAACCCCCACCCCATTCCCCAAAATACTAAGAACAAACCCCCCCAGTTTTCTCATAGTCCTTACTGCCACGAACCGCGATCCCATCCAGCAGAATCGAGGAAGAACGACACGTACACCAAGGAAGGGTTCAAGAAGCTTCTTCTCTATTGCGCACTTCTGAAACATTTATATACAATCCCCAAGCCCATCCCTCACTCACTGTCCAATGAGTACACGTGCAGCAGGGTGGCACGCCTGCTACTCAGCAACTGATAGGTAGAGGCTCACTGATCATGCAGGTTGACGCACTTGGTCATGCTGAGCGTGCGTGATCAGTCTTAGTGCCCATGCGCGAGCTGGGATAAACAACTGGGAGCCACAGGCCTTGGCTAAGTGCCAGGGCACCATCTTGCAGGCTTCAGCTGTGCCCGTTTCCCACATCTCCCCCTTTTTTGTTTTATTAGAGCGGTTAAGGGACCGTGCCTGTCTTAGGTTGTCCCCTTCTACATGGCATCCTTACCCATCATCAACTGGTCAGCAGCATGGCTGGCAGTCTGTCTTAGGTTAGTATGCCTCTGAGGGAATCTTACCCGTCTTTGACTACTGATCCAGCATGTTTAACCATATGGAGGGAGTCGCACCATGCTCTAACGCAGTCATAGCTTGAACTAGGGCCAAATTCTGAGCCTGTTGCTGTTGCTTGAGTCGGCACATGCACCAAATCAACACCCCGCAGATACCAAGCAGGAGACAAATCCAAAAGGCAACTCCTCCCCAAGTTTGCAGGAACCCCAAAGTTCCTTTGATGGCTTCAAGCCATTCGGAGACCATGGCAATCTCTTCTCTGGTGCTGTTCACATCTATAATTGCCGTTCTTAATTCCTTCATCTTCT
>NW_008339870.1:0-337 GCF_000622305.1 Nannospalax galili | reverse complement strand
CAGGGCAGGTGGATTAGCCAAGAGTCAACTTCTGGCCCAGCTGCCTCAACCTGTGTCTCTCATCTTGGATTTGAGATTAACACCAGAAATTATGTATGAGCGATGCTTATAGTCCCAGCTACTTTGGAGGCTGAGATAGGGTCATTGCTAGAGCCCAGGAGTTTGAAACCAACAACACAGAAAAACCTTATGCAAGCCAACACATAAAACCTGGAGGCTGTGTTCTGGTTTGGAGTGATTGCCTGCATGGGGGGGATGCAGAATGGCTCTTCTGTGTCTGTGTGCATGGGAAACAGGGCAGCTGGTCAACATGGAAAGATATCAGTAGGTGTGTGGA
>NW_008339869.1:0-733 GCF_000622305.1 Nannospalax galili | reverse complement strand
CATCTCTGAGCCTTTCTTCTACTCGGTCCTGTCTATTTTAGTGACGTTTTGCAATGTCTTTTTATTTGATTCACTGGGTTTTTTTGCCCAACATTAGTTTTTATTTTATGTTCCTTGCTGAATTTACATACATTTTGCTGGATTTTTCATACATGTTTCCAACATTTTCATCTCTGTTGCAATTGTCTCCTTTCACTAAATTATTTATTTCATTTTTGCT
This sequence comes from Nannospalax galili, assembly GCF_000622305.1. Taxonomy (NCBI): domain Eukaryota; kingdom Metazoa; phylum Chordata; class Mammalia; order Rodentia; family Spalacidae; genus Nannospalax; species Nannospalax galili. The sequence continues at coordinate 513 of NW_008339869.1, read as the reverse complement.
CATGTATAAAAGAAGACAAAAACATGTCTACATATTAGTAAAAGAAAAATTTGTCAAGATAGCATACACATTGCACACATATGCACTGAACATTAGTGAACCCAATTTCATAAAACAAGTACTACTGAACTTAAAGAACTAATAGATCCAAATAAGATAGTAGTTGACGTCAACGACACTCTCATCAGTACACAGATCAGGAAACTTCAGGGTTAACATGAACAATACATCAATAGGCTTAACACATATCTCTGGAATTTCCCATCTAATGCCTGGGTCTGCACAGCAGCCATGGAACGTTCTCAGAAATAGATACTCTCTATGCCATAAAACCATATTAACACTTACAAAAACTCAAAATAATTTTTGTATATAAAACACTGTGGTGGAATAAAGTTGAAAATCAATAGCTAGAAATACCACACAAACTATACAAATGCATGGAGATTGAACATTACACTTTCAAATTCTCAAGGATTTGGAGCATTGAAGTAAACAGGTAGGGATTTTTTT
>NW_008339868.1:0-662 GCF_000622305.1 Nannospalax galili | reverse complement strand
CAACTGCATCTACAGGGAGACCCTGTCTCAAGAAGACCAAAAAAGAAAGAAAAGAAAGAAGAAAGAAAGAAAGAAAGAGGGAAGGATGAATATGAAGAATTATTTTAACGTGATTTGAACAATGTAAGGATGCATATATATATAATGTATAATAGCATATAAAATATATTTACATTGTATAAGTATAAAATGTACACTGTAAATTATATATTACATATCTTATAATTTATAGTGTACATTTTTAACACACAAAAACTTATAATTTACTATCTCAGGATGGACATGTGTGTATAAAAGTGAACAGCACAGTCAGGAACCAATTGCATCAGAGTCATTATTTCAGGAGAAGGAAGAGAATGAGGTGGGAGAGGGAAGCAATAGATGCTTGAACTATATGTATAATATTTATTTTTTTGTTAGAATTTAATACAAATAAAGCAACATGTTAGTATCAAACCTCACTGCTGGATTCAGGCATTCCTCATACTAGTTTTCTCTCTGTATTATAATTATTGTTTCTAGACTGTGTCTGCTTAGTGCAGACCACAGCTCTGCCTGTGGTACAAATGTTCCCAGTCCTGATGACCACACATGGCTTCTGAAATGTTCCAACAAGTAATTGGCTGAATGAATGGCTGTCTACTGTGGAAATCTCATGCTGA
>NW_008339867.1:183267-183880 GCF_000622305.1 Nannospalax galili | reverse complement strand
TAACTGCTGAGCCATCTCTCCAGCTCCTCTGCCTTACTTTTTGAGACAGGGCCTCTTACTGAACTTGGAGCTCACTCTTTTGGCTAGAATGGCTGGCCAGCAAGCACTAGGGATCTACCTGTCTCCGCCCCCGAAGTCTTGGGTCACAGCTGTGCACCACCATGCTTTAAGGTGCTGGGGACTGAACTCAGGTCCTCAAGCTCATGCAGCAAATCCTTTACCCACTGAGCCAAGTCCCCAGCCCAAGAGTATAATTTTAAAAGTTCAGAGTGGAAGCTGAGCTAACTTACAAATAGTCATATTGATTCTTACTTCCTCGTTCACTAGGACCAATGAGAGGTCTGTTTCTGCATAGATGTGGACTCTGACTCCTTTGTCCTCATTGTGAAGGCAAAGCATTTTGTTATAAGTTTTGAAGAATAGTTTGAATGTGAAGGATGACATTCTACTATTTAGCCACATCTTTCCTTCTGTGTTAAGCAGATGTATAGGCTAGTGTCATTTAGATCCATAATATAAAGAGAAAAATGGTTGAAAAAAATAGTTGTATTATGTGTCAAAAATGTGAACTCAAGTGTGTGGAGCTGGTACTGTTTTTAGTTCTTGAGCCAAT
>NW_008339867.1:180712-182372 GCF_000622305.1 Nannospalax galili | reverse complement strand
CTATGTAGACCAGGCTGGCCTCGAACTCTCAGAGATCTGCCTGCCTCTGCCTCTGCCTCCCAAGTGTTGGGATTAAAAGTGTGCACCACCACGCCTGGCCGTACAGAACATCTTAATCATCTTTATATCCCCTTCCCCATTGACCCCCTTCCATGACCCCCCAATGGAATTCATACACTCTGTCATTTGTGTTAAGGCCTATCACGTCAAGTTGTGCCGTCATGTCCCTCAGTGCACGTTCATCCACTGAGGTCTAGTCAACCTGTCCAGAGTCCCTTCCTTTACACAGATCAGCTCTTCCATCCCAGCATATCTGGAATAAAGCCGACTTGATCATGGTGGATGATCTTGATGTGTGTCTGTATGCGGTTTGTATCTTGTTGAGAATTTTTGCATCTATGTTCATTAAGGATATGGGTCTATAGTTTTCTTTTTTGGTTGTATATGATTATGGTATGAGAGTGATGCTGGCTTCATAGAAGGAATTTGGAAGTTCTCCCTCCATTTCTATCTTTTTGAATAAATTAAGTAGTATTGGATGTAGATCTTCTTTAAATGTCTGATAGAATTCTGCTGTAAATCCATCTGGTCCTGGGCTTTTTTTAGTCAGGAGGTTTTATATTACTGTTTTCAATTTCGTTTTGTGTTATGGGTCTGTTTAAGTTGTTAATCTCATCTTGATTTAGTTTTGGTGGTTCCCATGCCTTTAGATATCTGTCCATTTCTTTTAGGTTTTCAAATTTAGTAGCATATAGGTTTTTAAAGTATTCCCTTATAACGTTCTGTATCTTTCTGGTGTCTGTTGTGATGTTTCCCCTTTCACCTCTAATTTTGTTGATTTGGAGGTGATCTTTCCTTTTTTTGGCTAACTGGTCTAGCGGTCTGTCAATCCTGTTTATCTTTTCAAAGAACCAGCTCTTGGATTAGTTGATTGTTTGTATTGTTTTCTTTGTTTCGATTTCATTAATTTCTGCCTTGATTTTTGTTATTTCTTCTTGTCTGCTGGGTTTGGGTTTCATTTATTGTTGCTTTTCAAGTGTCTTGAGTTGCAATGTTAAGTCATTTATTTGTGTTCTTCCGATTTTTTGATGTAGGAATTTAGAGGTATAAACTTCCCTCTAAGAACAGCTTTTTAGCATGTCCCAGAGGTTTTGTTGTATTGTATTGTCCTTTTCATTTAGTTCCAGTAATACTTTTATTTCTTTCTTAATTTCTGTTTTGACCCATTTATTATTTAGAAGTGTGTTGTTTAATCTCCATGTGTTCATGTGGTGATTAGAACTTCTTCTGGTGTTGATTGTAAGCTTTATTGCATTGTGGTCTGATAAAATGCATGGAATTATTTCAATCTTTTTGTGTTTGTTGAGGCTTGTTTTGTGCCCCAGTATATGGTCAATTTTGGAGAAGGTCCCATGGGGTGCTGAGTAGAAAGTATGCCTTCAGTGCTTGGGTGGAATACTCAGTAGATGTCTGTTAAGTCCATTTGATATGTGTTATTGTTTAATTCAGATGTCTCTCTGTCAACTCTCTGCCCTGTTGACCTATCTAGTGGAGACAGTGAGGTATTGAAGTCCCCTACTATTAATGAGTTGGGATTAATCTGGGTCTTAAAGTACTGAGTATTTTTTTTTATAAAGTTGCGTGCACCAGAGTTTGGTGG
>NW_008339867.1:165808-178871 GCF_000622305.1 Nannospalax galili | reverse complement strand
AGGCCCAAGTCAGATGAGGATCAGATGCTCTCAGGCTTTCTCCCAAGGTCTAGATCCCTCTCAGAAAGATTTTTTCCTCAGGAATTTGGGGGTTGGAGTGGCGTGGTAGTCGGGCCCAGGAAAGATGCTGGTCTAGGGCAGCTGGTGGCTGTGCTACCCAGACATGCAAAGGGAGATGGGGGTGGGAAGAGGCCCCAAGGGCTCCTGGGGACTGCACTGAGGAGCTAGGTTGGTCTGGATGCAAGTATCAGGAAGAGGAAAGGCCAGCCCCTGCATCCAGGAAAGAGGTTGGCTGGTTGTGCATCCCAGGGGAGCAGAGGGAGGTGAGGGTGGGGCCAGGCCCAGAGGGCTCCTCAGGACCCGAGAAGAAACTGGGTTGGTCTGGATGCAAAGGATCAGGAAGCAGTGGTGGTTCCCCAGGTGTCGGTGTCTGTGGCGCCAAGACAAGGAATGGGACAGGACCCAGGCTACGAGGAAGGGGGAGTGAATGAGGCTGGGGGAGTCAAGGCACAGAGGGCCTGATTGACTTACCCCGGAGAGAGCATTTTGATGGTTAGGCTCATGACTGGCAGCTCATTATGTGACAGCAGTGACCTTTGATGTCATGTCTGAAAACTCTTCAGAGGCCAAAGGTTCTTTGATGAAATGAAATCTTCAAAGAAGTGTATGATTTTTTAGTGTATTAAATGCATATTCATCCAAAATTCCCAATGCAGATGTCTATGCTGTTAAAACTTTTTGACTACCTTCATGATGAAGTTAATTGCTAAGAGTTAGGTGAATCATAAGAAAGATCTTGTCTTAGTTAGATTTCTACTGCTGTGATAAAGCACTGACCAAAATCAACTTGGGAGGGAACAAAAGGTTTACTTCAGCTTACAACTTCCAGGTCACAGGTCACAGTTCATCCTTGAAGGAAGCCAAGGTAGGAGTTCAAGCAGGAACTGGAGGCAGGCGCTGAAAAACCATGGAGGAATGCTGCTTACTGGCTTCCTCCGGTGACCTGTGTTCCACCTGCTTTCTATACAACCTGGGACCACCTGCCTAGGTGCGGCACCACCCACAGTAGGGTGACACTCTTACATCACTCAACAATCAAGAAAATACCTCACAGACATGGCCACAGGCCAATCTGATAGAGGATATTCCCCAACTGAGGTTCCATCTTCCCAGGTGTGTCAGGTTAACAACTAAAGCTATCCAGCGCAGGTCTATACAGCTGCATCATACACATTAATGTAAGTGAAGAGTCTGCACCAGTGTAGTGCCTGATGCAGACTGAAGGCAGCAAGAGTTACATGCTATGAACAGCACACTTGTATTTTGCTCGCATGGGAGGTAGGTGTATTATTACTTTTCTCATTGCTGTGACAAAGTACCCTGACCAAAGCAGCTTACAGAAGGAAGAGTTTATTTTGTCTCAGAGTTCAAGGATACAGTCCATCATGGTGGGGAGGTCAGGAACGTGAAGTAGCTGATCATATGACATCTGCAGTCAGGAGACAGAGAGAGTTGACACTAATACTCAACCCACTTTCTCCTTTTATTCAGTGTAGGACCCTGGCCCACTGTACGGTGCCTTCCATATTCAGGGTGGGTCTTCTCAGTTAACATACTCTAGATAACCCCTCACCTCACAGGCAAGCCCAGAGGTTAACCTAATTTAGATAGTCCCTCACAGACAGGTCCAGAGATTAATTTAACATAGATAATCCCTCATAGCTGTGTCCAGAGGTTAACCCAATCCAGATCATCACTCACATACATGCCTAAGGCTTCTTTCCTACGTTGTCCTAGATCATGTCAAGTTGACAATATTAACCATCACACTTTTCTTAACACCTTTTATCTTTTCAATTGTACTGTAAAGCAGAGACTTCAAACATCCCTACATTAAAATTCTTAAATTAGCACACAAATGATACGTTTCATTATGACATCTTCATCAGGTTTATCATTGTTTCCTTGTGTTTTGCACCCCCATTACTTTCTCCTGTACTCCCCAAACAATCCCACTTCTGTCTTCATGTCTTCTATACATATAAACCCCACTTGACAGAAGAGATAGAGAGGTGAGGGACTTGCCCAAGCTCAGATACAATGAGTCTCTTTGGAAAGAGAAGAATAGTGTTAAAATAATAACTCCTACTTGTATGGTAGGTAACATGTTCCAGCCATTTTTGAAATGCTTTATAAAGTTGACACCTCAAACTAACTGTGTGAAATAAGAATTATTATCCTTATCTTATAGATAAGGAAACAAAGCTAAAGAGAGGAGAAGAAGCAAGACCTAGGTCACAGCTGATAAGCCATAGCTCAGCATTTCAGTTCTAGCTGTCTGGCCACAGCTCTTAACCATCAGGCCATCCTGTCTCACGTACACATAAAGTCTGGCAATATGTCTTAAGTATAGAAAGTGTTCAGTGAATACCCATTAGTTGATTGGCTCATTAGTTTGCTATAATAATCTCCACACCTTCTGTTTTATAAGTACAGTTTCTGAGTGATACTTTATAAGAATTTATACTTATATGCCTGTCCTAGTTTCATCACTATTGCTGTAATAAAATATTCTGAAGAAAAGCAAATTAGGAGAGAAATGGTTTATTTTAGCTCGAAATTGCAGGCTAAGGTCCATCATCGCTGGGAAGTCACAGCAACAGGAACTTAGCACAACTAATCACATCACATCCACTGTCAAGTGTAGAGAGAAATAAACACATGCACGTTAGTGCTCAGCTTGCTTTCTCTACTCTCATGCAGGCCAGGGCCCCAAACCAAGGAATGGGGCCACCCACTTTCAAGCTGGGTCTTCTCCCATCAGTTAAGGTAATCAAGACAATCCCTCACAGACATGCCCACAGGCCAGCCTGATCTACACAGTTCCTCATTGAGACTCTCCCAACGTGATTGTGGTACTATGAATCTTTATATAAACTTCTGTGTTCATCTCAGACACACATATACATACCTACATGTGTATGTAATCAGAACCAATCTGTACTCATTTACTATTTTATAATATTTTATTTTATTATTTTATTTTATGAGTATGAGTGTATTGTCTGCATGTATATAAGTGTACCCATTCTGTGCAATGCCTGAAGAGGTCAGACATGCCTAGAGGGTGTCAGATCCCCTGGAACTGTAGTTATGAACAGTTGTTAGCCACTATGTAGGGGCTGGGAATTGAACATAGGTCCTCTGCAAGAGCAGTCAGTGCTCTTAACCACTAAGACTTCTCTCCAGCCCAGTATTTTATTTATTTTTATTTTTTGTGTATGAGTGTTTTGTCTGCATGTAAATGCACCACATGCATGCAATGCCTATGGAGGCTGTCAGCCTCCCTGGCAATGATTGTTAGTTGCCATGTGCATGCTGGGTACAGAACATGGGTCCTCTGCTAATGCTCTGAGCCATCTCTCCAGCCTCAGTCTGTTAGAGTTTTAATATGTGACTATTTAAATATGCTTTTGGACAGAAAGGCTATGTAATTGGCTCTCGTGACATTAGGTATGTACTCATCTAAAGACATTGCAGTAAAGCCCTGATTATATTTGTTCCAGCAACAGTGGGCCTATAAGCTCCCAGCATGAGGTGCTACTTTACTTTCTAGTGTGTCCTCCCCAATTTAGCACAAGTCCTGTACAAAAGCTTTAAATTGATGAGCCCTTTCTGCCACCTAGTGGAGACAGACACATTTTAAGTCTTGGGAGTCTTGTTGGTTCCCTCCCTGCAAAAGCCATAGAACGATACAGAGTGAACACAAGAGCAACCTGATAAAATGAGATTTTTTTTCCATAAATATGTAGCTAAGCTGAAATACCCTTCCAAATTCTTCAGGATCCTTGCTCCTTGTTCCTGACCCAACTCACCTAGTTCCTGCAGAACAGACTGCTGGTCTTTGCGGCTCACTGCTGACCACAAAGACATGTTTTCCTTACACTGTGAGGAAGGAGCTCCTGGCAGTCAGTGTTCCTGTCTCAGTGCTGAGGGAGAAGGGCATAAGTTGTGATGGGAATGGCAAGTCTGTGATTTATAGGGGCTCTTCAGCGAACGTCACTCACCTTTGCAATCATATAAATGCAGTTTGAATGTGCCATTCCTTACTTGGCTGCTGAACTTCCCTCCATACTACTTTCATAAAGATTTTATTTCTGTATGTGTATGTGTGTGTTTGTGTGTGTGTGTGTCCATGTGTATGCAGGTGCCTGAGGAGGCCAGAAGAGGGCATTGTTAGATGTCCTAAAGCTACAGTTACAGGTGGTTGTGAGCTGCCTGATAACAATGCTGGGAATTGAACTCAGGTCCTCTGCGAGAGCAGTACATGCCCTTAACTGCTGAGTCATCTCTCCAGCACCAAATTATTATTGTGTGTGCATGTGTGTATGCATGATGTGTATGTGAGGGAAGGCACATGTATATGCCACAGTAGGTGTGTGAAGGTCAGAGGACAACTTTCAGGAGTCTGTTCACTCCTTCCACCATGGGATCCAGGGATTGAACTCAGGTCTTGAGATGCTTTTACCTGTGAAGCCACCTTGCCATGAGGTCTCCTTTCGGTTCAGTTTCTCCTCTAGACTGCTAACTATTTCATGCACTTTGCTAACTATCTTGTCTATGTCCTGAACTGCTTTCCTTACTTTGTCTGATTATTTGAGCTCTTTATGGGTCACTACCCCCTTCTCTGATGTCTTCTAGCATTTTCTCTGCCTCACCTTTGGTTTTCAGGGTTGGAGAGTTTAAGTTTGTGGAGATGTTCTATGGGTTGTTTTATCTTTTGTGTTTCTTGGTTGTGTTTTGCACATCTGTTGGGGTGGCTGTGTCCTCCACTTTCCTCCCCCACCCCTTTCTTACTCTTGTTTGATGAGTGGTTTTCCTGTGAATTTGTTTCGCACTACTATCTGGGGGCAGGAGTAAGCCCACTGCAGCAATAGGTACAGTGACTGAAAACAGTCCTGGTGTTGACTTGCAGAAGACAGGCACGTGTGTACTTGTGTCCTTGATAAGTTTCAGATAAAATAGCACTAAGGAGCTGATTGAGAAGTGTAGCATTTAGAATTAGTATTAGTTACTTTTCTGTTGCTGTGATAGAAACACTAAATGCTACACTTCTCAATCAACTCCTTAGTGCTATTTTATCTGGTACCCAGCATCCATGTCAGGTGGCTCATGGCCACCTGTAACTCCACCTCCAGGGGATCCAATGCCTTTTTCTGGCCTTCATGGGTGTCTTTACACAAGTGCACATTCCCAACCACAGACACACATATATACACACACATACACATAAAACAAATAAATAAAATTTAAGCAAAAAATAATAATAACCTCATGGCCATGGATATCTGAGCAACAAAAATTTGACTCAAATTATTTCTTTTATTTTTAAAAGAGGACATGAAGTTGTGAGTGGGTGAGGAGGTGGGAGGTAATCTGGGAAGAGTTAGGGAGAAGAACAAAAGATGTTGTATACATGTGCAGAAATTTCAAAGAATTAATTAAAATATTATTTTGAAAGATAAAAGAGGGGGCTGGAGAGATGGCTCAGTGGTTAAGAGCACTGGCTGCTCTTGCAGAGGGCCCAGGTTCAGTTCCCAGCACCCATATGGTGGCTAACAACCATCTGTAACACCAGTCCAGGGGATCCAATGCCCTCTGCTGACCTCCGTGGGCATTGCATGACACAAGGGCACTTGCAAACATCCAGGCAAACACTCATACACAAAAAATAAAAATAATAAATAAAATACGAAAATTTTTAAAATGAGACAGGCATTTTTTTTTAATTCCCTGTTTGTTCATATGAGTAAATTCCCAGCTGCCTGGAAAACTATTTTCTTGTGGTCATCCACCACCTCTGGCTCTTAATCTTTCTGCTATCTCTTCTGCAGTGATCCCTGAGTCTTGGGAGACAGAAGTAACCCTCATCTGAGTCCAGTCAACCTACAGACTTAAGAAAGCTATCAAACTGTTGTTTCAAAGCACTAAATAATGTAGAAATATAGCCAGAATCAGATGTCAAGTATCAGGTGGCCAAATTGGCATGTACTCGGGTTTGGGTCTTCAATGATGTTCCATTGATCTATGTCTATTTTTGTGCCAGTACATGCTGTTTCTATATAGCTCTGTAGTATGCTTTTCTATAGCTCAGTAGTATACTTTGAGATCTGGTATAGTAATCCCCCCAGCTTTGCTCTTTGTGATGAGGGTTGCTTTGGCTATCCAGGGCCTTTTATGCTTCCATATAAATTTAAGGATTTTTTTTTCTAATTTTATGAAGTATGTCATGGGGATTTTGATTAGGATTTCATTGACTCTATATATTGCTTTTGATAGGATGGTCATTATCACAGTATTAATTCTTCCAATCCATGATCATGGGAGATCCTTCCATCTCCTGGTGTCTTCCTCAATCTCTTTCTTTAATGATTTAAAATTTCCATTGTAGAGATCTTTAGTGTCTTTGGTCAGATGTGTTCCAAGATATTTTTTTGCAATAATTGTGAATGGGAGCATTTCTCTGTATTCTTTCTGCAATTGCATGTTATGGGTATATAGAAAGTATGGGAGACAGACTTGAGCCTAGGGTGAAAGCCTTATTGACAGCCATACAGCAGGCCTGAGGCAACGGCCCAACTGCTGGAGCCACAAGGAATGCCTTGTGACATTTTGCTCCCATTGGCAGATCATGAGACTAATGCCTAGAGCTCGCCACCCCCTAATCACCACCCTTGGGTACCTCGCCTTTAAACTACTTACTGTACTGTGAATCACCCTTGGATACCACACCTTAAACTACTTACTGTACTGTGCACCACCCTTGGATAACCCACCTTTAAACTACTTGCTGTGCTGTGATTGGACCACTACCCCTATATAAGCTTGTGCCTTCCTGCAATAAACCAGATCTGCGTCACTGAACCTGGTCTCCTGTGTCTGAATGTGGCTCTGCTGACACAGTCTCCTCACCAGCCCTGGGGTCCAGACCGGATGACTGATCAGGGGAACTAAGAGAGCAGGAGAATGGCCATAGCCGGAGGAGAGCAGCCACTTGACGAACACAAGAAAGGCTACTGATTTTTGTAGGCTGATTTTATAACTGCCAATATACAGAAAGTGTTGATCAGCTCTAGGAGTTTTCTGGTGGAACTTTTGGGATCTCTTAGGTATAGTATATCATCTGCAAAAATTCATAGTTTGGCCTCTTCTCTTCCAATTCTGAAGCTTGATCTTTATCTTTCACCCTGCACAAAAGTTAACTCCAAATGGATCAGAAACCTCAATATGAAACCTGAAAATTGAAAGCTGCTAGAAGAAAACATTGGCAGTAACTTACAAGATATAGGTATAGAAAGGATTTTCTAAATCAGACAGAAGTTGCTCAGGAATTAAGGTTAGCAGTCAACAAGTGGGACCTCATCAAACTAAAAAGCTTCTGTACAGCAAAAGAAACAATCAAAAAGGTGAAGAGAAAACCCACTGAGTGGGAAAAAATCTTCATCAGTGACTCATCTGACAGAGGTCTAACATGCAGAATATATAATGAACTCAAAAAACAAAGAATCAAGAAACCAAATAACCCAATGAAAAGATGGGCTAAAGATCTAAAGAGTTCTCAAAGGAAGAAATAAAGATGGCTAAGAAACATCTCAAAAAGTGTTCAACAGTGTTAGTAATCAGGGAAATGCAAATTAAAACCACTTTAAGATTTCATCTTACCCCAATTAGACTGGCTAGGATCAAGAGAACAAATGATACCAAATGCTGGTGAGGATGTGGAGAAAGGGCAACGTTCATTCACTGCTGGTGGGATTGCAAACTCGTGCAGCCTTTATGGAAAACAGTGTGGAGAATAAAAAAAAAAAACTAAAAATTAACCTACCATATGACCCAGATATACCACTCCTAGGCATATACCCAAAGGACTCTTCCTATTGTAGATACACTTGTACATCCATATTTGTTGCTGCTCTTTTCACAATAGCTAAGAGATGGAAGTGACCTAAGTGCCCCTCAACTGATGAATAGTTAACAAAAATGTGGTATATTTACACAATGGAATTGTATTCATCAGTAAAGAAAGATGAAATAATGAAATTTGCAGGTAAAGGGATGGATCTAGAAACTGTTATAATAAGTGAAGTAACACAGATTCAGAAAAACAAACAATGTATGTTCTTCCTCATATGTGGCTGCTAGCATCAAGTTCTTTTAAATTCCAGGTCCTTTTAAAAAGATTATGATATATGGACCTGGAGAGATGGCTGAGTGGTTAAGAGCTCTGACTGCTCTTGCAGAGGATCCGAGTTAGATTCCCAGCACCCATATAGCAGCTAACAACTGTCTGTAACTCCAGTTCCAAGAGAATCCAAAGCCCTCTTCTGACTTCCACATTGTTGCACAACATGGGTGCACTCACATACATTCAGGCAATACACTCATACACAAAATAAAAATAATAAATAAAAAAGATGATGCTGTACAGCAGTCCCTTCTGCATGAAATAACTACCGTCATCACGACTTCAGCTGAGCCTGATCGCTAAACATTATCACAGTTGGGCTTGTTGATGGTTGCACTCAGTCATCAAAAGAGGGTCAAGCAGGGTCATTGGACCCTCACTGGATTATCCAACCACTCTTCACAGTGAAGTGTATGTAATTTGGCCCTAATCACATATGGCCTCCTGGATTTTGGGAGGCCTAAAGTACACAATCTGGGGAAGGCTAGGAAGAGAAGGCATGACCCATGCTGGGTAAAGGCTTTCCAGTGTGCATACCCTGAGGTCATACATACAGGTAAATAAGCTCAATAAATTCATTGGTTCCCCAGCAAAAACTTTAATCAAACAATGGCTTGACACTAGAACCTTAAAACGGGATAGGCATTGCTTAGCATCCCCAGGAAAAGAAGTCTCACAACAAATGTAAAATTTATTTGTTAATGCTATTTTGTCTCATAATTATTTTTTAAAAAGAAAATGAGAAAGTAAAAGACGTTAAAAGGATATGGGAAATGGAGATATTTTCCAAAATAGAAAAAATGAGAAAGCCTAAGGAAGTGATGAAGGTCTGTTTAGGTTTGTTATGATATATAAAGGATGAGACAAAAATAATACACACATGATCTTAAAATTTCTATGGTCATAGTATAGTCAACTAGTTTAAGGAATAAAATATATATCTAGTCAAGGTTTATCTGAGAATATTTGAGTTTTTATCCACGCCTTATCTACATAGCACATGATAATTAAAAGTACCAGACCAGTGGAACTAACGTTATTGGATGTTTAACAATCATAGTTTGAGGCCTATACTAATGTGGTTAGAGGGACTTAAAGGACAGTTTTCACCCTTTGCCCTCCATGTTTGATTAATTTCCAGGGGACTATGAAACATCTCTCAAAATGTCCTGTAACTATGGTGAGTCTCCTGTCCTCTTGTTCAGAGAAGACATGGAGACCCCATGAGATTGACTTGAATCTGTGTCCAGTCTACAAAGAAGAGGGTCAACTCATTCATGCTTCTACATGAAGCCAGACACTGCCAAGCAGGACTTTTGACTTATCTTCATATAGATGGAACTGGTAACAGAAAGGAGCCAGGAGCTCCTCCCAAGCTCATGTGACCCCTGAGGAACAGATCTTCAAATGACGGCAAGTGTAAAAATAAATTGATTTATTTGGGCCAACTGTATGGTCTTAAACACCCAAAAGGAAAGTATAACTAAAGAGTACAGTCATCAGTATATTTCCTTAAGAGTTCAAGGGATTACAATTCCCAGACATTAGGCTTAACTCTACAGAAAAGTTATTTAAACAAGTATTTCCCATTGATGATTTTGTTCCTAACCAGAAAGTACTGCTCAGACATAAGACTTCAAACTTTGGTCTCCAATAATGTAGTGTACACCTGTAGCTAAGGGAGACAACCAGCTATTGTTTTTAAATGATGGATAAATTTGTTTTCTCCCCCTATCTAGATGCCTTTGAGAGGGAACTAACACAGATTGTAACTACTCCAACAGCTATCAAAATACCTGAGAGCAATCCTGAATCCATCACTCTAGAGTCCAGCCTTGGAAGCCAAAAGAAAAATGAGGAGGAACCCAATAGAGGGATGTTTTTGGAAACCCTTGTCAAGAAATTCCAATGGATGCTCATATGAACATTTGAAAATTGCCCTGTTCTGACTTTTTTCTAGCTCCCTGTCTAGAACTTCTAATGCTAATTACTCTAGCCTTGTTGATTTTTTTCTAGTTCCCTGTCTAGAACTTCTAATGCTAATTACTCTTGCCTTTACTTCTCCTTCACATCTCTTATTTACAATTCAAGGACTTTCTTTTCCCCCTAGAGGTAAGATTTATGCAATTTGGGAGTCTTTTAGATAGACACACTATCTCAAAGTGGTACTCCAGTTGCCGCACCTTGTGTCCCTGTTCAGCATGGAAGAAGCCAGAGTGGTCTGTATCCCAATTTCCTATTGGCAATTTGGGTAACCTCTTCAAAGAATGGTGTGATCAGAATATAAGGTAGGAATTGGCTAGGCAGTTAGGGTAAAAAACTCCAAAGAAAAGTAGCCAGTTTCTTCGCTAAAAGTCAAAATGTCCGTGGGCCTCTTAGCAACATACTCTGTTCCAGAGGCCCAAAATGTCAAAAGTATTTGGGAGCTTGTGCCTAATCCTGAAAATATTTTAGGGTTAACTCTTCAGGGGGGGAATGTTAGAGTAGCCAAATGCCCCATAAAAATAAATAAATGTATCAAAGAAGAAAGAGAAAAAATATATAGTTTCAGGGTTTCCTGTTTTGCATTGAGGTCTTTGATCCATTTGGAGTTGACTTTTGGGCAAGGTGAAAAATAAGGGCTCCATTCTTCTATAGGTGGAGATCCAGTTTTGCGAGAACCATTTGTTGAAGATGCTCTCTTTCCTCCGTTGTGTGTTCTTGGCACCTTTGTCAAATATCGGGTGGCTGAAATTGTGTATCTTCCAATATGTTCCATTGATCAATGTGTCTATTTTTGTGTCAGTATCATGTTTTTATGACTTTAGTTCTGTAATATACTTTGAGATCTGGTATAGTAATCCCTCCAGCATTGCTCTTTGTGATCAGGGTTGCTTTGGCTATCCAGGGTCTTTTGTGCTTCCATATGAATTTAAGGATGGTTTTTTTCTAACTGTGTGAAGTAGGTCATGGAGATTTTGATTGGGACTGCATTGAATTTATATATTGCTTTTGGTAGGATTATCTTTTTCACAGTATTAATTCTTCCAATCCATGAGCATGGGAGGTCCTCCCATCTCCTGGTGTCTTCCTAAATCTCTTTCTTTAATGATCTAAAATTTTCATTTTAGAGATCTTTGGTGTCTTTGGTCAGATTTATTCAAAGATATTTGTTTTTTGTAGCAATTGTGAATGGGAGCATCCCTGTATTCTTTCTGCAATTGCTTGTTATTGGCATATAGAAAGGCTACTGATTTTTGTAGATTGAGTTTATAACCTGCCACTATACTGAAAGTGTGGATCAGTTCTAGGAGTTTTCTGGTGGAACTTTTTGGATCTCTTAGGTATAGTATCATATCATCTGCAAAACATGGTAGTTTGACCTCTTCTTTTCCAATTAGTACTCCTTTAATTTCCTTCTCCTGTCTTATTGCTCTAGCAAGCATTTCAAGCAGTATGTGGAAAAGGAGTGGAGATAGTGGGCATCCTTGTCTTGTTCATGAATTTAATGGGAATGCTTCCAGTTTTTCTCCATTTAGAATGATGTTGACTGTGGGTCTGTTGTATATAGCTTTAATTATGTTGTGTTATGTTCCCTCCAGTCCAATTCCCTCTGGGGCTTTGAAAATAAATGCATGCTGAATTCTGTCAAAAGCATTTTCTGCATCTATTGAGATTGACAATGTGGCTTTTGTCTTTAAGTCCATTTATATGATTAATTATGTTTATTGACTTGCGTATATTGAACCATCCCTGAATCTCTGGAATAAGGTCTACTTGATCATGGTGAATGATCTTTTTGATGTACATCTGTATGCAGTTTGCAAGTATTTTGTTGAGAATTTTTGCATCTGTGTTCATTAAGGATATGGCTCTGTCGTTTTCTCTTTGGGTTGTGTCTTTACCCCGTGTGGACATTAGAGTGATGCTGGCTTCATAGAAAAAATTTGGGAGTTCTCCCTCTGTTTCCATCATTTTGACTAATTTAATTAGTATTGCTTGGAGGTCTTCTTTAAATGTCTGGTAGAATTCTGCTGTAAATCCATCTGGGCCTGGGCTTTTTTTAGTTGGGAGGCTTTGTATTACTGTTTCAACTTCCTCATATGTTATGGGTCCATTTAAACTGTTGATCTCTTCTTGGTTTAACTTTGGAGGATCCCATGATTTCAGACATCCATCCATTTCTTTTAGATTTTCAAATTTTGTAGTGTATAGGTTTTAAAATTTCTTTTAGACTTTCAGATTTAGTAGTGTATAGGTTTTTAAAATATTCCCTAATAATGGTTTGGATATTTTGGGTGTCTTTTGTGATGTTTCCCTTTTCATCTCTGATTTTGTTGATTTGGATTTGCTCTTTCTTTCTTTTGGTTACCTGAATGAAGTGTCTGTCTATCTTGTTTATCTTTTCAAAGAACTTTTCTTTTGGTTAACTGGGCTAAGGGTCTGTCTATCTTGTTTGGCTTTTCAAAGAGCCAGCTCTTTGATTCATTGATTATTTGTTATTTCTTCTTGTCTGCTGGGTTTGGGTTTCATTTTTTCTTGCCTTTGCAGTGTCTTGAGTTGCAGTGTTACATCATTTATTTGGGCTCTTTCTAATCTTTTAATGTAGGCACTTAGAGCCATAAACTTCCCTCTTAGGACTGCTTTTAAAGTGTCCCAGAGGTTGTGTTGTGTTGTATTGTCCTTTTCATTGAATTCCAGACTTCTATTTCTTTCTTAATTTCTCCTTTGACCCACACATTGCTTAGGACTGTGTTGTTCTATCACCACGAGTTTGTCTAGTGACTAGGGCTTTGTCCAGTGTTGATTTTGAGCTTTATTGTACTGTGGTCCGATAGA
>NW_008339867.1:160042-165548 GCF_000622305.1 Nannospalax galili | reverse complement strand
TATATGTTAAGGATTGTAATATCTTCTTGGTTAACTGTTCCTTTGATCAGAAAGAAGTGACCCTCTTTATCTCTTCTGATTAGTTTTACTTTGAAGTCTATTTTGTCAGATATTAAAATTGCAGCCCCTGCTTGTTTCTTAGTGCCATTTGCTTGGAATATTCTATTCCATCCTTTTGCCTTAAGGTAGTGCCTGTCCTTGAAGGTGAGATGGGTTTCTTGCAGATAGGAAAGAGATGGATTTTGTTTCTTTGAATATTTATTATTTACTATTTTTATTTTATGTGTATGCATGTTTTGCCTGCATGTAGGTAAGTGCACCCTTATCATGCAATGCCCAGGGAGAACAGAGAGGCTGTCGGATCCACTGGAACTGGAGTTACAGACAGTTGTTAGCTGCCATGTGGGTGCTGGGATTCAAATATGGGTCTTCTGCAAGAACAGCCAGTGTTCTTAACCACTGAGCAATCTATCCAGTCCCAGTTCTTTGCTTTTTACTCAGGAATGAAAGGTTAGTTGGTGTGTGCTTCAGGTTCCCACAGGGTAGTAGACTGGTGTCTGTAGTAGGTGAGTCTGTGGTAGGTAGATCAGAAAGGGGCCAAGGGCAAGATGTGGGAGGATACAGCCTTTGGAGGGTCCAAAAATTGAAGGTGGATAATTGATCTATTCAGGGTGCAAGGGATCAGACACAGTGGCCAGATCTGGACTAAGAAAGTAGTCCAGAGATCTGAGGCAGAAGAGCAGGTGTGTGCCTGGGTCCAAGGCTAGAAGGGGGACAGGGTGTGTGTGTTATGTGGAGGGGGTGTTGTGAGAGTGGATCCATTCAGGCTGCAGGGGAATCAAGGTGCAGTGGGCGAGATCTGATTCTTGTTGTTTTTCTTTACTGAGATAAAATTTGCAAAATTTTTAATTAAAAAATATATAACATTTTATTTATTTATTTTTGTATGCACAAGCACACATGCCAAGGCCCACATGTGGAGGCCAGAAGACAATATGTGGGGGTCAGTTTTCTCATTCCATCATGTGGGTCCCAGGAATTGACCTTAGGTCATCTGGCTTGGCAGCAAGTACCATGACCCACTGAGCTACGTTGCTGGCCCAAATTACCTTTTTGTTTTTTTTTTTTTAAATTTATTGATTCAAGAAGAATGTCATACAATGTATTTTGATCATATTCAGGCCCCTCCTGCCTCTTAACCACAACCTCACTGCCCCCTCAGCTTTATGTCTCTATTATTATTTGTCTTTTTTAAAAAGGTCTGTTGAGTCTGATTTGTGTTTCCCAAGTGCTCTTGAGTATGGGTATATCCTTTTGTAGCCCAAAAATTACTCATTCCTTTGAAAAGAGTGGGCAAAGTGGGGCACCCTGGGTAAAGGGGCAGAACACTAGCTACATTGGAACTCTTGGAGCGAAGTGTGCAGCTGGGAGCAGTGAACAGTGGGGTGTCTCGCCTATCTCATGGGCTCCACAGGGCATGGTCTGAGGTACTCAGACCATGGTGCTATGAGCAAAAGCTGATGGAGACTACAGGTGGGGCTTGAATGGCATGTGGGTTATGAGAAGCTGTTTCTTTGTAAGTCAAGCCATTAGGGTGTGGAACTACTGCCATATTGGAGTGTAGTGAACACAGAGTGAGAGAATGGGGATGGGAGCTGGATGGTGTGTATTTCAAATATGAAAAAGGAAAATCCTATAAGAATTCGTGATTTTGTAAGTCACCACCTCCCAAATGTCATATAAACTATGCAAAATTCAAATAAGATGTCTTATTTTGGTTTTGTTAACCAGTGTCAGGACTGGGAGACCCAGTGACCCAGGGCCAGTCTCCCAAGAAGGGGGAGGGGAAAAGATTTAGTGAAACAAGTTTGTATAGAGCAACTGGGTAAACGAACCACAGGAATCCAGGAAAAACATGGGGATGTGGGCCTGGGAAAACGTTGTGGTTCCAGCAGCACCTGGTGAGCCAGTCTAAAGGGAGCTGGGTTCAGATTCCCAAATTCAGAAGGATTGAGATGGGCCCTGCAAGGAGTCCTATGAGGTAACGCGACCCATCTGGGAGAAGCTGGTGGGAACCCAGTGGAGCCAGTGGCCAAACCCCATATGCTTAAGAGTGTTATCAGGAAATATGTAATTAGAATGACTGTGGGCCATGCAGACGTGGATGGACTCAAAGGGGAATATCCCTGGGCTACAGTTGCTTGAAAAATGGAGTCTGCTGCCACATGGATCTGAAAACTTGTTAAAGATTATAGAGAGCCTGGAAAAAAAAATCTTACAAACAGAAGAGGAAAACAGAGGCAGCGTGGCCACTACTTTGCATAACAAAAGATTTGCCCAAGGTAGAGGAAGCTGAAAAGACTAAGGAGTTACTGTCAGCCTCAGAGCTTAAGAGAGAAAAAATGGGAGTTTAACTTGTGTAAAGTTGGGGGCCAGGACTCCAAGGACCCAGGAAAAAGAACAGATAGTAGTGAAAAAAGAAACAACCTAAAAGTAAAAATAGCTAGATGGGGCTGGAGAGATGGCTCAGCACTTAAGAGCACTGACTGCTCTTGCAGAGGACCCAGGTTCAATTCCCATCACCCACATGGTGGCTATGAGCTCGACTTAACTCCAGTTCCAGGGGAATCCAAAGCCCTCTTCTGACCTCTGTGGAATTGCACGACATGGGTGCACTCACATACATGAAATAAAAATAATAAATAAAATATTTAAAAAATAAAAGTAGCTAAAGCTGCCCCTCAGATTCAACCTTTGATACAAAAAGAGAAAAAAGTTAACAGGACTATAGCTAGGAGAAAATGCTCCACACTGGAGCTGATGAAACTAGGAAAGACTTACAAGCAAGCAATCAAAGAGCCTCTCACCATGTGGCTCATGAGGGTATGGGACATGTGAGCAAATGATGTCAGTCTAAGTCCTTCAGAAGCTTCACAGATGAGTTATATAACCACTCATGTGTCTTTGTGACATAGGCTGTTCAGCCTAGGCCAATACAGGAGGGAGCAGTCCCTAATGGAATGGCTGGTATAAGGCATTAAAAATATGTGGTCATTACCAAGGGAAACTCTCATAATTAACAGAGGCTGGAGAACTATAAAAGAGGGACAGGCATTACTGAAAGAACTAGGTATGTAAAAAGCAACATATGATGCCCAGTGTGCTGTGCCAGATAGGGCTATATTCACCAGAGGGAGAACTAGGTATGAAAAAAGCAACATATGATGCCCGATTTGCTGTGCCAGATAGGGCTATGTTCACTAGAGATATAAAGGAAAGCTTAATTCAACTGGGTCCTTGACAATGGTATAGAGCTTTAACGGTTTTTCTAAGTCCTTTAATAGGATAGAATATTTGTAAAGTGAGAGGCTCTAGCAGATCTAAGTGACTCAAACCCATGTCTAAAAATGTGTCTGTAGAATAACAGAACACCCTATAAGAGATATAAAAAGACCAGACAGAAGAAATGGTCCATTTGGGTTACTCAAAGAAAAATGTGGCAAGATTTATGTCGAGCTCAAATTCCCCAAAGAAAAAAATTGATAGAAAACCAAATTTGGTACTAAAGAATTTCTAGAAGGCTTTAAAACCTGAAGAAAATTTTACAAAAGACATTCAGAGGTTAAAAACTGTCCCAGAGGTGGTTAAGGATCCCCAAAGGTTAAATAAGTTGCATTTCTCTCCTGAGAAAGGCTATGCTAAGGGTAGAGGCAGTTTTTTCTACCAGGGCCTCACCCAGCAGCCAGGTATGGTCAATGGAGAGACAAAAGATATGGCTACAGCCAGGAGGCAGACTCAGAGCCTGCCTGACTCAGGAAACCAACAGGTGCAGCAGAGACAAGAGAGACCCTCTGTTTCCTTAGTCCAGTGCAGGGTCAGGCAACTGGAGCCAGCACCTATAAATGTATCAAGGACAAAAGAGTACAAAGAGACTCCATGTAAGATCCCCAGAATGCAAAATGACTCCAAAGGGATAACTAAAGGTAGTAAAGAACTAACCAAATTAATAATACCTCTGTATTAATCAGGATTCTCCAAAGAAACAGAACCGGTAGAATGAATATATATGTATTGAGATTTATCAGCTTAGCTCACAAGATAGAGTCTGAGTAGTCCAACAATGGCTGCACCACACTGGAGAGGCTGAGAATCCATAGTCACTCAGTCCATGAGGCTGGATGTCTCAGTAGTCCCAATCTGGCACTGAAGGTCTGACGAATTCCAGAAGATCAAATAGTCTTCAGTCGACAGCAGCAAGATGAACTCAGTAGCAAGAGAGAAGACAAGCAGCAAGAAGCCAGGCATTCTCCTCTGCCATGGCCTTTTATACGGGCTGCCATCAGAAGGTAATACCCACATTTAGGGCGCATACTCCAGCTTCAGACGATCCAATAAAGAAGCTCTCTCTCATTACAGTTAATCCCAGATCCAGTCAAGTTGACCCCCAGGATTTGCTGTCACAACCTCTTACCCATGCTATGGTACCTAACAAAGATCTATGGAGAAAGCAATTAATACAAATGGATAAAACCTTTCAATGCTGTGTTAGACCTTGTCTATGATTGATTTAACCACTGAATGTTTTACAGATGTGAAACCCATTTGAAAGGTACCTGAAGAAACAAAGGCCAACCATAGCCGTAAGATTCTTGGGAGTTTTATGGTTGGGTAAGATAAAAACAGAGGCTCACTAAACTATACAACTGTTAAGAAAAACTACAATACCAGGGGTGAGTTGTCCCTCATGCACTGTTGGTCAGAGAGAGCTCCTAGAAGTCCTCAAATTAACCAAGGCTATTGCCACTAACCTTAGTTGTGCCCTAGAAAGGTCGGTAAGGCCATGTTGCTGAAGACACTGCATGATGTGAGCTTAGGAGAAGAAGAAACAGAGAAACTAAAAACGCCATGCCACTGGATGGATGGCTTTCATAGTGCCAGAAGGTGCTATGCAGATGGTTGGGGAAAAAGGATCCCCTATGATTCTGCTCAACAATGGACCCAATGTGCTGCACACTATGGGCATGCCAAGTAATGCCTGCTGGTACAATAATGGCTTGACTAACATACATACAACTGACAAATTTCTAATTGGATAAGGCCCATGCTCCTAGGGGTGGAACACATGTCTGATGCTGTAGACCAGGCAATGCCCTGTGTCATAAAAGGCTATAGGCCCCAGCAGGGAAGCCGCTGCAAGTATGAATATGGTACACCTGCTGGGGTATCCTCTAGGCATTTGTATTTGCATCTGTGTTTGTTAGGTATATCTCCTTCCTTCCATTTGTCTTTATAGTAAGGGAGACACCACTGAGATGGATCAGCAGCCATGTCTTGAAAACAAATAATGGGGAGGTCTGGAGTTCAGTATGTCACCACAATGAGAGAAGGAAAAAAAAGATCATCCTGCATCTGTCATCTCCTCCAAGGCTAAGGGACCCTTTGGGAAGATTGGCAGAAAGATTTTAAGAACAGGAGGAAGGGGTGGCATGTTGGATAGGCATGTCCT
>NW_008339867.1:154437-158543 GCF_000622305.1 Nannospalax galili | reverse complement strand
TTTGTTGTTTGTTTGTTTCTCTCTTTCTTTTTTTTTTGTTTGTTTGTTTGTTTTTGAGACAGGGTCTCCCTGTAGCTTCAGCTGACCTGGAACTCACTATGTAGACTGGGCTGGCCTTGAACTCACAGAGATCCACCTGCCTCTACCTCGCAAGTGCTGGGATTAAGGGCGTGCACCACCATGATTGGCTTTACTTATTATTTTTATTTTATGTATATAAGTGTATTGTCTCCATGTGTGTAAGTGCATCCATGTTGTGCAGTGCCCACAGAATCAGAAGAGGGCAATGGATTCCCCTGGAACTGGAGTTATGAATGGTCATTAGCCACCATGTCAGTGCTGGGAATTGAATCCTGGTCCTCTGCAAGAACGGTCAGTGCTCTTAACAGCTGAGCCATCTCTCCAGCCCCTCACATCACGCTTTCATTAATGTTCCCTCACACTTGAACATATTCACATATTCAGTGTACTCACACACAATCACACATATGCACACACACTTGAACACACATTGTTATACACAACTCTTACACACTCATGCACACTCACACTTTACATATTCAGATTCAAACAAATACCCCCACTCCCACAACACTCACACAATCCATAGATACATTTACATACACACACAAACACACACACATGCACACATATACTCACACATGGACACATTCTCACACACAAATATACAAATACACAAGCACACATACATACTCATAAATACAGTTGTGCACGCACACACATTCAAACACTTGCATGCACACACATCCTCCATGGCAGTTTCATCCCAAGACTGGTGATCTGTACCTCAGAGCACACATCTGCACATCCCAGCAGTGTTCAGGCCACTGCTCACACACTTGGGGACTAGAGACACTAGAGGACACATAATGAGAAATTCTGTGATGTGTTAACTGTCAATTTGATAACCTAGGGTCACCTGGGAGATGGACCTCTTAGCATGTCTGTGGGGGATTATCTTGCTGGCATTAACTGATGTAGAAAGACACATCTTAGTTGTGGGCGGGTCGCTCCCTGGGCAGGGGATGCTGGACTGTGTAGTAGGGGACTGAGCATCAGCATGCATGTGTTCATCCAGTGCTCTCTGTTTCTTCACTGTGTGTGTGTTTGTGGTGTGATGAGCTCTCTCAGATCGTGCTGCTTTGACTTCCCCACCATGATGGACTGTACCCCTGAACCTCAGTCTTCCCAGCATTCACCCTTGAGGAGGAGGACGGACAAAGGGACAGAGCTGTTTCGAGGATTCACTTTTCCATGGTTGGCACAGAGGCTAAGTACAGCAAACCTTTGTAACTTGTGGGTACTATTTGTGTGTGTGTGTGTGTGTGTGTGTGTGATGTATGTGCATATGTGTGTGTGGAGGGGCTGTGGAGGCGAGAGAAGGATGCCGGGTGTCCCGCTTTATCACACTCAACCCTATTCCTTGAGACGGGGTCTCTCACTGAACCCAGAGCTAGGCTGAGGCCAGCAAGTCCCAGTGATCATCCTGTCTCCACCAATCACAGTGCTGTGACTACAGCTACATGTGCAGACATACCCAGCTTTTGACATGGGTGCTGGGATCCAAACTCAGGTCCTCATGCTTGTTGCAGCAAGCACTCTTACCTGTGAATCCATCACCCTAGCCCTTCTCCATTTTGTTTGTTTGAAACAGGGTTTCATACTGGCCTGAAACTCACCAAGCAGGCTAGGCTGGCTGGTCAGTGAGCCCCAGGGATCCTCCTGTTTCTGTCTCCCCTGTGGGATTATGAGTGTACACCACCATGCCTATCTTTTTTTTTTTTTTTTTTAATGTGCCTTTAAACTCAGGTCCTCATGCATGCAAGGCAATCACTTTACTAGCTGAGCCATCTCCCCAGCCCAGCCTCATGGGTACTGTTTTGATCTTGGGATCTGTAGAAAGGTACCCTGTGTAACCTGCTTCTCTTTTCTCTCTTCTCAGAAGTGTGAAGTGCACGTTTTAGGACAGCATGCTAAGCCAGTCTTCAGGTGGCAGTAGGCTGAGTGACAGATGTCCATGTCCTCATCCTGGAACCCATGACTGTGTTCCTTACTTGGCAAAAGGAACTTTGCGGATGTCAAGATTAAGTCAAGGGTCCTGAGATGACATCAAGGTTATCTGGGTTGACCCAATGATTACAAGTGTTCCTTCAAGAAAGAGAGAGAGAGAGAGGGAAAGGAGGGGGGAGGGTCAGAGAGGGTAATTCTAGAGTACAGAGTGCTGTGTGGCCAGGAGCCATGGGACGCAGGAAGCCCGCATCAGCTGGAGAAGCAAGGAAAGGATTCTGTCCTTGAGCCCAAAGGAAGTAACCCCAGACCTTCCAAACTGTTAAGGCAATACATTTGTGTTGCATTAAATGGCTGTTTGTGGTTCATTTACCTATAACACAGAGGGGGTCTTTTGCTGTTTATTAATGCAGCATTTATACATATCAAAACATATCATAAGTATTTCCTTGTTATGATTAGAAGATCATCATAACAAGACTCTCCTTTTCTGTGTATATTTAAAGTTGAAACCAGAGCCTGAGTTGTGCTAAGCACGTTCTGTACCCCTGAGCTTCATACCTAGCCCTGTAAGACTCACCTTTATTTAGAATTTTTATTAATTTTGGAGATAGGGTCTCATAGGTCAGGTTGGCCTCAGACTTACTCTGTAGCTCAGGCTGCCCACACACTCAATCCTTCTGCCTCTGCATTATAGGGCATGTGCAAGACCCTGGCTTATTCCCACAAGATCTTTGACATGAGAGAAATGGAGTTGGTATTTCTATTTAAAATGTGCTAAACCATGACAAAGTGAAAGTAAAAAAAAAAAAAACCAACAACTATATTACAAGGTAAAGTGACAATCTATTATACTCAATGATCTTAAGAACGTAGCGAGTAATGGATCTGGAATCTACTATAACACAGAGCAAATATGCGAGCAAAGTACAGCGTCCATGTGAGGAAATAAAAGCTCTGTAACAGTTCTTCAGTTCAGATAACCTTGGATTTATTAAGCCCTAGCTGCACTGTTTACAGCTCTGTCCTTTTGGAGAAGTTCCTGCATTTCTCTGAAGCTATATTTTTGTCTGTGCTGTGCAAATTATCTTTAGTAGCAAGTAAGGTAAAGCACGGAAAACAGCATTACGCTGGCACGCAATACACAGATGTTTTCCCTTCTGTGGTTATGAAGTTATGTTAGAGACATTCTTGATGGAAAGAGACATGGACTGCTGTTTCCTATGGAGATAAAACCTTGGAAATATTTAAGTAAGAGAGGCTAGTGGGACATGGTGGTGCACACCTGTAATCTATCATTGGGTAGGCTGAGGCAGGTGGGTGTTGAGTTTGAGCCCATACTGGGATACATAGCAATAATCTGTCTAAAAAGAGAGAGAAATAGGTAGAGATGAGAGAGGTGAGAGACAAAGGAAGAGAGAAGAGAGAGGGGAGGGAGGGAGGAAGAGAGAGAGACAGAGAGAGATGCACACATTGAGTAAATCACACAATCGGTTGTAGAATAGAGCACTGGCCCTGTTTGGTAGACCTCAGAGGCCAACATTCTCCTCTGACAAACATGTACTTGATAAAAGAAGAAGCCATGCTTTTCTTTCTTCCCCATTTCTCTCAGTACTAGGGATCAAACCCAGGATCTTGTGATACTAGGCCAGCACTCCACCACTCAACTATGTTCTGAAACTTTTGCTCTCTATTTTTGATAAGATCAAAAGTAAAAGTGGCTCTTATGATTGAGAAAAGGTAGCATATGGCCACACATTACCACATGTATACCAAAACACATTCAAATGCATACATGCACATGCACACACACAGAGATGCACACAACACACAGCACAGAGACCCTGGGAAATGCCAGGTACGGCAGGAAGAGATTCTACCCCTCCCTCCTTGCTCCATTTCCTAAGGAAATTATAAAACTGAGAACTAATACAACTTACAGGTGGCAAGATAAAGAATTCAAAGTTAATGGAGAAAAGAATGATTTGATTCTTTAAACTTTTTTTTTTGGTCTTCTTGAGACAGGGTTTCCCTGTAGCCCCAGCTGGCCTGGAACTCACTATATAGACCAAGCTGGC
>NW_008339867.1:151728-154398 GCF_000622305.1 Nannospalax galili | reverse complement strand
GTTAAGAACACTGTTCTTGCAGAAGACCCGGGTTCGAATCCCAGCCACCCTCATGGCAGCTAACAACTGTCCATAACTCCAGTTCCAGGGATCTGACAGATTCTGTCCTCTACAGGCATTGCATGATGTGGATCACTTACATACAGGCATAACACTCATACATATAAGAAAAATAAAAGATTTAAAAAAGAAAAAAAAAGAAATCACTCCTTGCTTTTTTGGAACTTCCCTGGAACAGGTAATAACTGAAAGGGAAGTTAACTCTTTGGTGAGTAGCTAGTAGAGTCCCAGAGTAAGTGAAGAGGGGAAGCTGATTTCACATCTTTCAGGAAAGGATCATGCTTTCTAAGCACATTTTAATGGGGTCATTTGAAAGGAATTTTAATAATTTAGGGTAATTCTCAGTTTTGATGAAACAACTTAAGAGCCTTTGTGATACTTCAGTCTTGGATGTTTGCTGTTTTGCTTAGTTTAAAATCCACTCAATGGCTGGGCTTGGTGGTGCACACCTTTACTCAGTACTCTGGAGGCACAGGCAGGCAGGTCTCTTGAGTTCAAGGCCAGCCCAGTCTACCAAGTTCCTGGCCGTGGGGCTATTGTACAGGGAGACCCTGTCTCAAAAAGACCAAAAAAACATGGTGTATATACAGAATTGTTTTCAGCCATGAAACAGAATGATGTTATGTCATTTTCAGGAGAATAGCTACAACTGGAGGTGATCATGTGAAACAAATCATTCTCAGAATATATCATGTTTTCTCTCATTTGTGGGTCCTTGATCTCATAAAGGCAGTTAGTGTCATGTATGTACAGGTGATGTGAAGTAGAAGCAGCACTGTTCAGGGTACAAAGGGGCTAGCCCAGGAGGAGGAGAAAACAAGGATGGCGGGCTATGAAGGAACTGATACTGTATGAAAATGGCCTTATATAACCAAGTATAATGCAATCAAAATAATTTAAAAACAAAATAAAATATGTTCAAAGCTTCTCATGAACTGGCAAGAGTCAAGGCTGTTATCATCAGATGCCCTTGAGATGCAGGGATAAAAAGAATGGCATTCTTTACTGAGCAAGTCTGTACCTGTGCAGTTTGAGCCTGGTGGACTTGTTGCATGGCACAGAGGCTCCGTCTCTGCCGACCGGGCAGCCTGCCCATCAGCACTTTTCAGAGAACCCAGTGATGCTGCCCATTTAGTCCCAAGTGTCATCTAGTGTGACACATCTGTTGGCACCCATCTTGTAAACAGGTCTCTGTTGTGCTAACCAAACCCTTCTAGAGACACATTTGTGACTTTCAGTGAAAGTTCTCTGGAGCTCTCCAACATCTGTCCGAAGCACATCTGGCAGCTCTTCAGGTTGAAACACTCCCTAGGGCTCATCTTCAGGTGCTGCTGGATTCTCTTATCATCAGGCCTTGGAGTCACAGACATCAGGGGAGATTATGTATGGATATAGGTGGAAGAGAATGTGCATCTTATCCCATCTGTGTTTACAAATCCTCTGCTCCATTGCAAGTCTCCTGTGATGATCCCATGTCAAAGGCCAGAACTCCAGGACGCTACTTGTTGCATTATGGAATTCTTTTTCTAAATGCCATGACAGATATAGCCAGAGGCTTGTCCTCTTGGAGATTCTCGATCTTGTCAAGCTGACAATAGTAACCATCGCAGTATCTTTCCAAAAGGAAATAAAAATGACTCTTCATTTTGGATTAAGCCTTTTCAGATTTTAATGCATGTTTCTGTAGGGACAAATGGCTGCTCAACTGATAAATATTTCTGCAACACTATTAGCCCAGGTTTGAATTTCACATGGATGTAAGTGCTGAGCATCCAGGGCAACTAGCTCTCACAGCAAATGCCAAAGAATGAAACACTAGTTCTGATTTTGTTTTTTGTGTGCTCCTGGAAAACAAGGCAAAAATTATGCTAATTGTACCTTCTAATGAATTTGGGACTCTATTAAAATATATCGCTATAAACCACGCATGATGGCAAACTCCCGTAATCCCAGCCCTGGGGGGACTAAGGCAGGAGGATTGAGACTTTGGGGCCAGCCTGTCTAAACATAGCAATGGTTGGGGCTGTCTGTATAGCTTAAGGGTAGAGCATACACGTAACATGCACAGGGCCCTAGCTTTGATCCCTAGCAATGTGATCCTAGCCCTGCATGCTATAAATATTAAAATTTTTCAAGGGAGAGAAAATTTTTAGTGTGTGTTTCAGGACAAGGTTGTAGCTCTTTCTGAGAGTAGAATTTGCATAGGGGATCCTTGAAGGAACAAGGCTTGGGAGTGCAAAACAGATGTAATGGGGAGGAACTGGGTGGGTTGTAATAGTGCTTGCTTCTTGGGTCAGTCATGGTGGTACATGCTGTAACCCCAGCACTCTGGAGACAGAAGCAGCAGGATTGCCACAAGTTTGAGGTTCTGTTGGTCTGTAAAAGAGTTCCAGGTCAGACAGGGCTCCATAGTAAGACCCTGTCTCAAAATACCCAAACAACAACAACACAGGAACTTGCCGCTCCCACTATATAGAACTCAAATCTATGAGGAATCTAGTGCTCTAAGGGGAAGATTACACATTGAATATAGTATCCAATTGCTGGTATAAAATTCAACTGTCTTCCCCTAGTCCTTGCAATTATAACTCCTACTAAACAAATGAATGA
>NW_008339867.1:138041-142789 GCF_000622305.1 Nannospalax galili | reverse complement strand
CCCCTCCTCCTCCTCCTCCTCCACCTCCTCCTTCTTCTTCTTCTTCTTCTTCTTCTTCTTCTTCTTCTTCTTCTTCTTCTTCTTCTCCTTTGTCTTCTTGAGACAGGGTCTCCCTGTAGCCCCAGCTCCCCTGAAATCACGATGTAGACCAGGATGGCCTTGAATTCATAGAGATTTGCCTGCCTCTACCTCCCCAGTGCTGGGATTAAAGGCGAGCGCCACCACACCCAGCTCTTTTTCTATTTTAATTTTAGTTTGTGAGGTGTGTGTGTGTGTGTGACACCGTCTTCTGACCTCTTGTGGGCATTGCATAACATGGGTGCACTTACATACATGCAGACAATACACTCATATACGTGAAATAAAAATATTAAATATTTAAAAACGTGTCTAGTGGCATAAATTTTAATTAGTAATTAATTATTTGTGGTGCAGGGGATGGAAGCCAGAGCCTTTGTGTCCTCTTTATTTTTTTTTTTAACCCATTAAGTCCAATTTGTGCTGCCCAAATACTCTTGGGTGTGGGACCATCCACTGGATCATGATAGACCTACAGGGCCCTCTCCCAGATGCTATCAGTTGACATTAGCCCCCAGATGGGGGCATCATGCCCACTTCCCTTCTCCATACTGGGATTTTGTCTGACTTGAGTGTACTCAGATCTTGTGCATGCCGTCACAACCATTGTGAGTTTATATGTGCAACTGCTCTGTTGTGTCTGGAAAACACTGTTTCCTTGTGGTCATCCACCACCTCTGGCTCTTAGTCTTTCTGCCCCTCTTCTGCAGTGATCCCTGAACCCTGGGAGGAGAGCGTGTGATACAAGTGTTCCATTTAGGGCTGAGTGCTCCACACTGGCTTATTTCTGCCCACTGACCATCTGTGGGTCTCTGTTAATCACCGTCTGCTGCCAAAAGAGGTTTCTCGGATGAGAGTTGAGAGATGCACTGATCTACGAGTACAGAAATGGGCCACTAGGAGTCAGTTTAATACTGTGTCCATTTAGCAGAATAATAGTTGCAGGGAGGCCCTCCTTCTCCCATGGCCTCTGACCTGTCTAGACATAGGATCTTGGCTCCCCAAATGGTACCAGGTATGGGTCCCATCTTGTGGCATAGGCCATAAATATTGAAGTATTATTTACTTGCTTTTCTTCTTACATTCAGTGACTTTTTCTCATGACACAGTTAATCTGTGTGACCAACCCTCCTGCAGCTGGCTGTCTGCCAGTGTGCTCTCATGACTTTCCTTCTCTGCAGGAGTACATCGCTAAGAATTTCTGTGTCATGCAGTCCCAGATTGGCTATGGTATTTTGGCAGAAGATATGATCACAGCCTTACTACATAACAACCGGAAGCTTCTGGAAAAGCACATCACGGCAAAAGAGATTGAGACCTTTGTCAGCTTGCTCCGGAGGAACCGGGAACCGAGGTCTGCTGTGTGCTCTTCTCTAGTGGGGATGGGAGATGTTTATTCTATTTTTTATTTTTGATATTTATTTATTATTTTTATTTTACATCTATGAGTGTATTGCCTGCATGTACGTCAGTGCACCTGTGTTATGCAGTGCCCACAGAGGTCAGAAGAAGCTCTTGGATCCCCTGGAATTTGAGTTACAGATGGTTGTTAGCCTCCATGTGGGTGCTGGGAATTGAACCTGGGTCCTCTGCAAGAGCAATCAGTGCTCTTAACCACTGAGCCATCTCTCCAGTCCCATTATTTTTTATTTTTAGAAGCTTAAATAGTTACTTCCTTTTGTATTACTGACTCTCATGGACAGAAATGTGTTTATTGCTATAATAACCCTATCTATTAAACAGTAACTGCTTTATAGGTGATCAAAGCCCTGTGTGGACATATTTGTTTGGTACTGGGGAATTTAACCTAAGGCTCACATATACTAGGAAAGTGCTCTACCCCCAGTGAGTATACCCCAAGCCTTAGACTGATACTTAAATATACTTGATTTTCATTTATATATGGCTTTTCAAAATATATACATATACTATCACACCTGTGATGCCAGTTACACAGGAGGCAGAGACTGACGATGACGAAGTTAGGGTCTGTTTGGGCTAAAGAGTGAGTTCAGGGCCAGTCTAGATGACTTACTAAGGCCCATCTCAAAGTAAATTTAGAAAGATGGTTGGCAGGTGGCTTAGGGAGAATGTGAGACCCTGGTTCATTCCCCAGTGCTGCAAAAAGAAGTCACAAAACCCCAGATATATTCACATAGGCATGCAGGCGTGTCCTGCCTGTAGCAGTGGGCCACGTGTGTCCTAGGATAGCCAAGAGTCCAACCCAGCACACTTGGAGATTGTGGCATTGTGTCATCGTGTGAAAAGTTGGATGCTCTTGACAGTACATGTCACTTAAATATTACACAGTGCATTCTCATGAGGTAAACTGGTTGTACATTATTATCCATGTTTTGTTTTAATGAAATTAAATAATTTATTATTATTTATTTATATTTTGGTGCTGGAATTTGAAACTTTTTTTTTCTCTCTTTCACAACTGTAGGCCAGGCTGGCCTGAAACTCACTACGCAGCCCAGGCTACCTTAACTTTGTGTACTCCTCCTGCCTCAGCCTCCCAAGTACTGGGACTATGTGTGTGAGCCACCACACTACTACAGAGCTTTTCTCCACATTTTAGAAACGAGAAAATAAAAGCCTAAATAGCAACCTGAGAACACACCCAGCTAGGAAGAGGATGCAGGTCTGTGGAGAGCTTCTGATCCCCTTAGCACCAGTGCCTCAGCTGGAAAGATGAACATAGACACGGCCAGCATTCTCTCTGATGAGCCTTGCAGCAGCCGATGGCAGAAGGCAGATCTCGGCCTCCCCGGAGGACCAGTGTCATCCTCAACTTCAGTGTTGACTCTAATCCTGTCTTAGTACGCTTGTTTGGTTTTGATCTTCTGTTCTGGAATATCAAAGTTACTTTAGGGAAGATAAGTGGTTTTCTAGACCTCACACTAAGGTTGAATGTCATTAAATAAATAGAAGCAAATATACCCTTTCTAAAACAAGGCTTATATTGAATAAAAAGAATTGTTTAATTTGCTTTTAATAAGGCAGTAGATCATCAACACAAAGAAAAATGCTGCATTGAAAGAACATCAAAATCATATCAAAATAAGGTTCTCTTGTTAAATTCCAAATTATATTTTTGTTGTGATGCTTTTATTAAAATGCTTTGTCTCGGGCTGGTGAGATGGCTCAGTGGGTCAAAGCAGTTGCTATGTCTCTGGAACCCTGGATGTTAAAAAGCTGGATGTAGCCTAGCATGGTGGCACATGCCTTTAATCCCAGCACTCAGGAAGCAGAGGCTGGGAGATCTTTTCAAGATCGAAGACAGCGTGGTCTACGTAGCAAGTTCCTGGCCAGCTGGGGCTACAGGGAGACGCTGTCTTAAATAAAGAAACAGAAAAAAAAGCTGGCTGTGGTGGCACACGTCTGTATTTGCAGCAGTAGTCCTACAGTGAGATGAGAGGCAGAGACAGGAAATTCAGCAGGAAGTTGGTGGTCAGCTAGATTGAAGCTCCATGCAGCATATCAGAAACAGAGAGATCCTACTACCTCAGCCCAGTGGAAGGAGAGAATTCACTCCCACACACGTATACACACATGCTCCTGTGCTCACATGCACACGTACAAACACATACACGCATAGTAAATTTAGAAACTTTTCTAAAAAATAAAACAAAGCCCAACAAAACCTAATGTGGGCGGATATGATTAAGATCAAAATATACTGTTTACGATAATGAGATTGTCAAAGAATAAATAAGACATATTCTATTAAAAAAATAGAGCCAGGTGTGGTGGTTCACACCTTTAATCCCAGCACTCAGGAGGCAGGGGCAGGTGGATCTCTGTGAGATTGAGACCAGCCTGGTCTGCATATCAAATTCCTGGCCAGCTGGGGCCATAGTAGGGAGACCCTGTCTCAAAAACAAACCAACAAAATTAAAAAAAAAATATAAATAAGACATATTCTATTAAAAAAATAGAGCCAGGTGTGGTGGTTCACACCTTTAATCCCAGCACTCAGGAGGCAGGGGCAGGTGGATCTCTGTGAGATTGAGACCAGCCTGGTCTGCATATCAAATTCCTGGCCAGCTGGGGCCATAGTAGGGAGACCCTGTCTCAAAAACAAACCAACAAAATTAAAAAAAAAATCTTTGTCTTAACGTCTCCTTCTTCCCTTCCTAGATTTCTGGATTATTTGGCTGATCTGTATGTGTCTAACACCACTGCGATCCCAGTCACTCAGGAACTCATCTGCAAATTTATGCTGAGTCCTGGCAATGCAGACATTCTCATTCAAACAAAGTAAGCCACTCTACAGAGCCATCTAAGCCTTCGTTACCGTAGAAGCGTTGCAGTTTTATTTAAAATCCTAGCCATGGTGTGAGTCTTAATAGAGTGTGCACGTTCATTGATTTCAAGGCTGGTCTCCATGCAAGAAAACCCGATGGAGAGCGTCATCCTGTCTGAGGATATTGACGATGAGGAAGTTTGGCTCTACTGGATCGACAGCAACAGGGAGCCTCATGGCAAAGCCATCAGGCACCTGGCCCAGGAAGCCAAGGAAGGCACCAAAGCAGACCTGGAAGTCCTGACCTACTACAGGTAGTGGCGACAGTCCTCCATCTCATGGGTCCATGGGGAGCTGATTCTCTGGAACGTCTAAGAGCAGAGGTCCATGGAGAGGAGATTGTAAAGCTCTGTCAGACCTT
>NW_008339867.1:135134-137861 GCF_000622305.1 Nannospalax galili | reverse complement strand
GGATGCCTGTGTCTCCAGTTGAGTTAATCAGTTACAAGCAGTAAATTCAAACAAGTAAATTCAAGCAGTAAATTCAGACTAGCAGTAAATTCAGACAAGCAGTAAATTCAAACAAGCAGTAAATTCCTCTTTCCCTAACATTTCCCCCATTTTTCTAAATCAGACTGAGGAATCTTCCTCAGCAGTATCTAAGGCTTGGTATTTCTGGCGAAGGACCAAGAGATGGACAGTATCGATCTTTTCCTGGACAAACCTTAGTAGCCTATTTATTATGCAGGGACCAATTTTAGCTAGTAGCAATAGGATAATTAGGGGTCCTGCGATAGCTGAGAGGAGAGTTGTAAACCATGGTCTATGCATAAACCAAGACTCGAACCAGCTTTCATTACTTTCATACTCCTTGCGCCTCCTCTCCAGGTCTTTTTTTAACTTGGTCAAAGATTCCCTGACTGCCCTGTCTTGTCTACACAGAAACAGCATTCTTCTTTTAAAGCTGCGCATAGCCCGCCCTCCTTTAAAAATAGGAGATCCAAGCCCCTTCTGTTTTGTAGCACCACCTCTGATAAGCAAGTGAGAGATTGCTCCAGGTACGACATCGTCTGCCAGAGCTGTTCCAAGTCTCTGTCAATTGCTAGCCTTAGTGCCATCTACATAGAAAAAGCATTCTTCTTTGAAAGCTGTGCATAGCCCGCCCTCCTTTAAAAATAGGAGATCCAAGCCCCTTCTGTTTTGTAGCACCACCTCTGATAAGGAAGTGAGAGATTGCTCCAGGTCCGACATCATTTGCCGGAGCTGTTCCAAGTCCCTGTCAATTGCTAGCCTTAATGCCGTGAGCCCTTGCTCTCGCATTACTAGGGCTGCGATTCCTGTCCCTGCTCCAGCTATCCCAACGGAGAAGAGAGTTCCAATGGTTAAGGCAGTAATGGGTTCCCTCTTCTTTCAGAGTGGACTCTGTTTTTCCCAATAGGAGAGGAGGGATTCATGAGAGTGGTATGAAAGACTGGGCAGAATGGCCACAAGTACACAAAATTCATTATTAGCATTAAATACAGAGGTGGATAGGGCTGGGGTGAGGCCCGTTTTTGAACAGAGCCACCAGCCCGAGGTGGGTATAATCCACTTTCCCTGCTCCCATGGGGTGTTATTGTATGAGGAGCATAACTGGCTTCGGGATGTTGGGACTGTGCCTACACACATGCCAGAGGCTGAGACCTGAGCAAGAGTAAGTCCCCATGGTCTCCCGTCCCAATAGGTGGGATGAGAGTTGTTGAGAGTATAGGAACTATTTATCCCGATAGCCTCATAAAAGGGTGGGGATCCTGGGTAGCACAGCCAACATGGGTCAGTGAGGGAGGGAGTGGTATGATTAAGGGTCTCTACTACAGCTAGCACCATCTCCCACATAGGGTTGCTGGAAGTCTGTGATTCTGCAGCCGTCCCTGGCCTTTCCATGGCTGGGGCTGCTGATGTCGTTGTGGTGCCTGATGGCTTGAAGGTGGGCCTAGGAGACCCAGGCGGGGGAGGTTGGGGCCTCAGACGAGGGATATTTAACACCGGGTTAGGTCGTACCGGTGACCTAACCACTGCCTCGACCTGGAGGTAGATCTGGAACAAGAACCCCCTCCATGGCGTCTGGTAAGGCATCAGGCCCCATGTCAGCCCATCTATCCACCTTTTATCATTTTTTCCCTTTGAGGTAAAAGTGATTTTAACCTGGTTGGCCAGTGGAGATACTGTCCATTGGTTGTATGGAGAAGTAAACCTCATATCAATCAGGTCAGGGGAAACCTCCCATCTCCACCACCCATCATTAACTTCCACACAATTCCATTCAGCACAGTAGAGTCTATCAGCACCCTCACAATTGCACCTCCACCAACCTGTCCGAAAACCTGAGCAAAGAACCCATTTGCCCGCAAAGCTTGGCAGTTAACTGTGGATGATGAGTCAACCAAAGCCCATTTTTTCATATAATACTGTTCCTGGTGGTTTCTCGGGGGGAGGTGATAAAATTGCCCCAGTACAAGTTCTAAGTCAACATACAGATCTGGCCACCATGTCCACAATGGGGCCGTATGAGAGGTGCAGTTCCATTCCTCATAGGCATCACTGCTTCGCAGGATCCATGTCTGACTTACCGGTTGATGGGGGTTGGTACTCCGGGCTCCCGCTGACACCACTGTTCTCTGGAGGGCCCATAACAGTGAGCTCATCAGCAGGAATCACTTCATTTTCGGCTCAGATGTAGCTTTAAGGGATTAGCAGGATTTTGCTGCACCTCCCACTCCTTCACACAGGATTCTGGGTCCTTGAGAGGCAAGGCCTTCCGAACGTGGGTGTGATGGACCCAGGGAGCAATGCCATCAACCTTAAAGGCAGTGGGGGTGGTAAATAGCACAACATAAGGTCCCTTCCATCTGGGTTCAAGAGTCTTCACCTTGTGTCTTTTGACCCAGAACATGTTCCCTGGGACTATGCCATGTTCCGTGCTCGGAATTCTCTCACCTTCGTGATATGCTCTGATCAGGGGCCAAATTTCTTGCTGTACCTTGGGAAGAGGTTGCAACACACTCAAATAGTCGGGGGTCGGGTCCTCTACACTGGGGAGCTGTACTCGCCGAATTATGGGTGGAGGGGCCCCATACATTATCTCGAATGGAGTTAATCCGTGCACATAGAGGGAGTTCCGAATGCGGAAGACAGCTAAGGGTAGGAGGGTCACCCAGT
>NW_008339867.1:130242-132721 GCF_000622305.1 Nannospalax galili | reverse complement strand
ACAGGGTGCACTGTTCCCGCCCTAGTTTAGATGGGCGGGGTCCTGCTCTCCAAGGCACCTCAGGGCTCCCTTTCATTCCGGCCAAGAATATTCTGGCCATCTCCTCCCTCTGCTTCTTGTTCGCTTTTCTTTGAAATTCTCTGTCCTCTTTCCTATTTTTATCCTGCATCTCCTGTTCCTCCTTCCTTAGCCTCTCCTCCCTGTCCTCCGGAGACTCCCTAGCATTAAAGACCTTCTCTGCTTGTTGCAGCATCTCTCTAATAGAAATCTCTCCCAGATCATCCTGCTTATGGAGTTTTCTCCTGATATCGGAGGCTGCCTGGTTAATAAAAGAGAGGACTACAGCTGACCTGTGTTCCTCTGCCTCTGGGTTTATAGGGGTGTATTGCCTATAGGCATCAAATAGCCTTTCCAAATACGTGGCTGGGCTTTCAGTTTCTCCCTGAACAATTATTTTCACCTTAGCCAGGTTAGTGGGCCATCTTGCAGCCACCTGGAGACCAATCATCAGTGTCTGGCAGTAGACCCGGAGGCGCTCCCTACCTTCTGCCATCCCAAAATCCCAATTTGGGTGTGTGAGGGGGAATGCTTCATCAATGGCAGGCTGAAGGTAGTGGGCCTCCCATTTTCTCTGAGGACATTCTTCCTGGCTTCATTCAGGATGCGTTCTTGCTCTTCTGTTGTGAAGAGGATGCGAAGTAGCTGCTGGCAGTCGTTCCACGTGGGACAATGGGTGTACATAATGGATTCTACCAAACCTATTAGACACTTAGGGTCTTCAGAAAAGGGAGGATTTTGGGTCCTCCAATTGTAGAGATCACTAGAGGAAATTGGCCAGTATTGATACTGCTGAACTCCATCTGGGCCACTGACCATTTGGACTGGCAGAGCTGGCACGGCTCCTCCTGTGGTGGAGGATGGAGCTTCCCCCACTTGGTCCCTGTTTCCTCAAGACCTTAACTGCATCCCTCCCACCTCCCCAGGTCATCTATCCTCTCCTGTAGAGGAGTCTGGGGAGGGGGCAACCACTGGATTCCCATGGGGACCCCTGGCTCCATCCCCCCCTCCATAAACTGCCTCAGCTTCTCCTCCTTCTGATGCCGGGGCCCAATTTCAAAGCCCGCTCCTTCACCTCTGAGAAGTGAGAGAGGATTAAACCTTTAGGAGTGGCCTGAGTGTGGCCCATGGTGGAGGTCACAGAAGAGAGAGGGAGATGAAAAGGGAGAAATGAAGATGCCACTCTAAACAATGATGGCCAGTGGGTGTGCTTGTGGATGGGTGCCTGTTGTTGCCTAGTTTTTCTTCTGTGGGGGACGTGAATTTATCTGGGATTCACACCTGGGACCCCCTTATCCTCTCATGGGAGTCTTTCAGTGGTGAGCACCCTAATGGCTCTTATTCGCCCGACCCGTGCCCATGGCGCTTTCTCAGTGGCTGGAGAGAGGGATGGAGAGGAGTGGGAGATACAGATAGGAAGGGAAGGTTTAAAATAGGGAGCATAGAGAAAAATACAAAACCAGACCCCCCCCAGTAAGACAATTAGCACAACCATCAAGCACATGCACCACACTGAATCACATTCATGTGGACCGGTCCTTCTTTCGCTCAGACACACGCTGCACTCACCACTCTCACTTTCAGGATCCCCAAGACTTCTCATGATTCTCCCAAATGGTGTCCACTCAGGCTGCCTCAGAGTGACCAACTCGATTTTTCCCTCCTCAGGTGCCAGATTTGGTAGCAGGCTTCCTTCCTAGGGCCGAGACACTCGGACCCTAGGGCCAGGGCTGGTTACCTGGACTTTCACCTAGGTGCCAGGACTCAAACCCGGACTTCCTCACTCAGGATTACTAACCGGAGACCAGACATGAGATGGCAACTCTTGCTTTATTCTGGATTTTACAGACACGAGGGGGCGACCCTTGAATTACACTGCCCTGTCTGGAGAAAAGAAACTCTGCCTCCATTCATCCTTTGTTACCCCAGAAGCCCCCCCGAATCCTGGACGAGCCCCCAAAATGTTAGGGTCCGTGACTCGGTGGGTCTCTTCAGGAGAACAAATGCACGAGTATGGAGATGCAAAAATCAAGCAGAATTTTATTAGGCCAGCTAGCTGGGGCTAACCGTCCTTCCAAGACACACAGGTCTGGTTGGAGCAATCGACCCCGAGACAACTTCAGGTAGAGATTATATAGGCTCCCAAAACCATTACACAAAAGCCCGTGCTTATACAACCAATAGTTTCAAAGCAAGCATTTCACAAACCAATGACTTCAAAACAAGAAAAATGTTACAACTCCCTTCAGGTGTCTCAATCGGGGAGGGATGGGTGGTATGTGCCTGGCGCGACCCTTCCCTGTTATCTTGTGTAAGCAGACATGCCTACGTGACACGACACAGATCAGACAGGTCAGGCTCTGGGGGCTGCAGCACTTGCCCCTATCTCCGGATGCCTGTGTCTCCAGTTGAGTTAATTGGT
>NW_008339867.1:126512-129614 GCF_000622305.1 Nannospalax galili | reverse complement strand
AAAGAAAGGAGATACAAAAAAAGTGGAGTGTGTATGAGAGAGAGAGAGAGAGAGAGAGAGAGAGAGAGAGAGAGAGAGAGAGAGGAAGAGGAAATGGGGTGAGGCGGTAGATCTGGTGCTAGAGTTTGCTCACAGGTGGTAAGGCCATAGCAGGGCTGTCAGGGCCAGTGTGTGCTCTCCCTGGGCTTACGAACCACAGGTGTGTGCAGCCCTGAAAGTTTGCTGTCGTGCAGAAGCACTGAGGTGCCCAGGGGTCAGTGTATCAGGATCAAGAACCTCACCAGGGGACCAGCAAGACGGCTCCATGATGAGGTAAAGCCTGAAGACCGGAGTGTGACCCTGATGTAGGAGAAAACCAAGTCCCAAAAGCTGGTCCCCGACCTCTTCGTGTATTCCGTGGCACAGGCATGTGTGTGCACCTGTGCGCACACACACACATATGAATGCAGACTCACACCAATAATGATACATTTAGAAAATGAAGGACTGGGCCAGCCAGGGCTATAGTGAGACCCTGTCTTAAAAAAATAGAAAAAAAAGGTCCCCAAAAGAACTTAACCAGCTCTTGGTTCTTTGACTAAAACCAAGATGGAAGCCCTTGAGTCAATCAGAGACAGTCACAGAACACCTTGCATTTTCTGGTTTCTGTGGCTTTCTCAGCAAAACTAATGACCACGGTCCTCAGTTTGTGGCACTGTTTGGAGAGGATCATGGAACCTTTAGGAAGTGTGGCCACGTTCTTATACTGTCCAAATGTGTTTCTTCTTTTTTAAAACATACTTTATCATTTTCAATATATAATATATATATTATTGCCTGCATGTATGTAGGTGTACCCATGTTGTGCAATGTTTGTTCATGGAGGTCAGCAGAGGGTATCAGATCCCCTGGAACTAGAGTTATGGACTGTTAGCTGCCTGTGGGTGCTGGGAACTGCACCTGGGTCCTCTGCAAGAGCAGTCTGTGCTCCTATCTCCTGAACCATCTCAATAGCCCGTAAAGACCGTTTTTTAATCTCAAACACTGAAGAATGCTGTGTCCTAGCAGCACGTGGACTGGTCTAGTCTTGTTTGGGATAAGAGGGGATGACCTCAGAGTGTGCTGCTGGAGACACCAGCTGAAGGAGGCGGGGGAAGGTGGACAGAGGTGGTTTCGTGTGACTTGCTGTCCATGGCCTGCCAGCTCAGTGTACTTGGACCCCAGGACTGAACGCTCAGTAACAAGCAGGATGAATAGTAGTGAAGGGGAAGGAGTTTTATGTCCATTGCTACCAAAAGATTTTGATGCAGAGTTGCACATACTTGAACTAGCCACTGACTGTGCTGCGTGCTGTTCAAGAATTTCATTGAGGGGCTGGAGAGCTAGCCCTGCAGCTAAGAGCACTGGCTGCTCTTGCAGAGGGCCTGGGTTCTATTCCCAGCACCCACATGGTGGCTAACAACTGTATGTAACTCCAGTTCCAGAGTATCCGATGCCCTCTTCTGACCTCTGCAGTCATTGCACGACATGGTTGTACCTACCTACACGCAGGCATTACACTCATACACATGAAATAAAATTATTAATGAATATTTAAAAGGAAAGGCAAACAAGAATTAAGACTTAATGGAGCTGTAAGATCCGGAGTTCTAGGGGACCTTGTCTTGGAAGGAGGGAGGGAAAGAGGATGGAAAGGGAGGGAGGGAGGAGGGTGCTGGCTCTACCTGTGCCTTGGTCTCCTGGGTTGCTGAGGAGCCCGTTTGTCATTGTTCCCTTCATTTCCTGATTTGAGCGGACACAGAGTACAAGTGTGAGCACAGATACAACTGAAATGGCTTTAATACAGATACTGTGTGAGTGTGGGGCTTCACAGTCGCTTCGGGTCTTATAGGAAGGAAAAAACTCCTGTTCAGCTCGATGATGAGGGCGGCAGGACATTCTTACTTGTCCTCATCCACCTGATCATGCACGATTACGCTCCGCTGCTGTCGGGAGCCCTACAGCTGCTGTTCAAGCACTTCAGCCAGAGAGCCGAGGTGCTGCAGGCCTTCAAACAGGTGAGCCGGGGGCGGTGAGCAGCTCTGCGGGAGAGTGCTTGCCTAGCGTGTGCAGGCCTGGGTTCAGTTCTTAGCTCTGCACAAAGGAAAATCACATACTATTGAGTGGCCTTCAAGCCCTGAAAGTGTTTATAACCCGCTGTCTGACCGTCAGTTGCAGAGTGGACGAGGCTGTGTTCCTTGGGACCTTTTTACTACTGTTGTTTAGACAGGTTCTCACTGTGTAGCACAGGCTGGCCTGGCACTCATTATGTTTTTTAAGCTGTCCTTGAATGTGTGTCAAGCCTTCTGCCTCTGCCACCCAAGTGCTGGGATTACAGGTGTACACCAACATGCCTAGTTTGATAGTTTCTGTTTTGAAAGGTAGATGTGACCATGCCTATGCCAAGACATGAACTGTTTTAGAAAGCATCTCCCACAAGTGATTTTCAGTCAATTTATTATTAATTTATTATTTTTTTATTTTATATGTATAAGTGTATTGGCTGCATGTGCACCTGTGTTGTACAGTTCCTGCAGAGGTCAGGAGAGGGCATTGGATTCCCTGGAACTAGAGTTAAGGACGGTTGTTAGCAACCATGTGGGTGCTGGGAATTCTCTGCAAGAGCAGTTAGGGCTCTTAAATGCTGAGCCATCTCTCTAGTCCCATCAGTTAATATCTTTAATAAAAATGATAGACAATGAAATTCAGAAAGGCGTTGGGGGACAGGGACATATTAGGAATTTTGTTGACAGTGCTATTCTTTTGGCCCAAGATTTTGTTTACTGACACATTTGATAAGCGGCTATTTTGTGATTTTTTAAAAGGAGCATAAATCTGAAAGAGATGGATGTGCAGATTGAACCCTCTTCTCTGTAGTCTCAGAAGAACATGTTACTCTTATAATTATTAGTTGTGCTCATGGGAAGTTCTCTAATATTTAATATATTAAGTGAAGTCTGGACCTTTATTAGGAATCTTTGCAGGAATATGCTAACAAATATGAAACAGTTAAATGGTGCCCATGTAGATGCAGGTATTTTATGTCTATATTTATATTCCATATAATATATGAAAGTTTATAAA
>NW_008339867.1:125274-126269 GCF_000622305.1 Nannospalax galili | reverse complement strand
AATGATACTTCCATTTACACTTTAGTAAAGCCCATTCTTTGCAATGCTGTCTTCAACAGAAATATTGACTTAAAAATAAAGTTTAAAAATGCTTGAATGGAGTTTATGATATACTGTGCTTTTAAAATAGTTCATTAAGTCACTAATAAAGAGGAAAGGAAGTGTTCTCCTGGCTTTTTCCTCTGAATATATGCCAACAGCCCAGGGTCCATGTTTTTTAAGAAGTTGCTGCTACTCTATGTCAGTCTGTCATCTATCACTTATCTATCTATATCTATCTATC
Organism: Nannospalax galili; assembly: GCF_000622305.1. Lineage (NCBI taxonomy): Eukaryota > Metazoa > Chordata > Mammalia > Rodentia > Spalacidae > Nannospalax > Nannospalax galili. Next base: position 125,986 of record NW_008339867.1, on the reverse strand, counting down.
TATCTATCTATCTATCTATCTATCTATATCTGTCATCTACCTATCTATCATCTATCATTTAACAGTCATCTACTTGTCTATCTATCTATTGATCATCTGTCTGTCTGTCTATCTATCTATCTATCTATCTATCATCTATCTATCTATCTATCTATCTATCTATCTATCTATCTATCTATCTATCTATCTCCTATCTATCTATCATCTATCTATCTATCTATCTATCATCTATCAATCATCTACCTACCTATCATCTACCAATCTACCTAATCATCCAATAGAGTGTGTGTATGTGTGAGTGTGTGTGTGTCTGCAATAAAGAATTAGCTCATATAATTATAATAACCTGCAAGTGCAAGACCTGTAAGAGGGAACAGGTAAGCCTGACACCCAGAAAACCTGTTAGTCTGAAGGCCACTGGCCCCGACATGGGAAGATCAGATGTTTCACTGTGAGAATGAAATCGGGAAGCTATCAGTGTTCTAGTTTAAAAGCAGACAAGAAGAATTCTCTTCTACTGGGAGGAGAGTCAAGATTTGTGTGTGTGTGTGTGTGTGTGTGTGTGTGTGTATAGGTGCACACCATTGAAGTCTTTTCCTATTTGAAGAAGTTCCACCCAGGTTAAGGAATACAATCTGTTTTATTTAGTCTGCCAGTCTGGATGTTAATTTCATCCAAAAAGACCCTCACAGGAACACCTGGTGTAATGGTT
>NW_008339867.1:117272-125090 GCF_000622305.1 Nannospalax galili | reverse complement strand
ATCTATCTATCTATCTATCTATCATCTATCTATCTATCTATCTATCTATCATCTATCATCTATCTATAGTATGTTTGTGTATGTGTGTATGCACATACACATGCCATGGCATATATGTGGAGGTAAGAGGACAATGTGCCTGGTGTGGGTTCTCTTTTTTCACCATGTGGGTCCCAGAGATCGAACTCAGGTCAACAGTTTTGGCAGCAAGTGCCTTTACCCACTGAGTCATCTTGACAACTCATCTGAGACCGCTTTTGAAGTAATCCAAATGATACTTTTAAGTTGGATATATAACCATATGCTCTACAACCAAAATTGTTCAAGGAGAAATTTCATCTGAGTCACAGAACACATTTTACAGTTTTCACTTGCTGAGCTAATGAATTACTAAAACCTGCCCTTTGCTTGATTCTCGTCCACTGCTGCTCCGCCTGACCCTGTCTGTCTTGTTTTCTTCCCTTTCCATTTCCACTGAATCCTGCAGTCCAGGAGCCAGTACAGTGGGAGGGAGTGGGAAGGAGGAGAAAGGGACTGAGCTTAAGCTGAGACCCAGGGGTAGGGGTGTAGTCACCTTTCACTGTGGTGACTTATAGCCAACTTGTGAACCATCTTTCGTTATGGCTGTCTTCACATAATATATAACAGTATAAACAGAAGGATGTGCTTTATTGACAACATAAAAATACCAAGAAACTGTATTTGAGTTAGAGTTGCAGGAAGGTTGTGATCGTCTATTGGTGTTTTAGTTTTCAGAGAGTCATTTAATTTGATCTTTTTACATTTTACTAAACACATGTGGTTACTTTTTTTTTTCAGACAGTGTTGTACTGATAATGCTTATATAAAATTTGATCATTACCAACATCTTGACTGGTAGTCCCTGAACTTTCTTAAATGCCTGCCTGGTCAGTTACTCGCATGAGTTCACAGCAATAGTGACAGCATGTATAAGTTCCATTCAGCTCAAATCAGAAAACATCCCAGCCTAGACCTGGGGAAGTGGGCAAGAAACCCCAAACCAACCTAAGGAAATTTTCGAAACCAATGGCTGCTGGGAGGGGGAAAGTCAGTCTCTTTCAAGGATGGGGCTCTTGGTAGGTTAACCAGGTTCCAGTGGGTGAACCCACACTGAAGGACATTGGAGACACAAATCAGACTGTATAGATTTGCTATATATAATAGGGTACATTAAATCGGGCAATGAGGGGAGGTGTGACTAGGGAGGGGAATCTCAATATCATCATATTGTATGAAAGTCACAAAAGTTCAATTAAAAGTGCTCTTCATTAGTAAACATAAAAATCGATATTATTTTAACTGTTTTTTTAAAAAAATCTTTTATTTTTTATTTTTATTTTATGTGTATGAGTGTACCTGCCTGCCTGTATGTGAGTGCACCCGTGTTGTGCAATGCCGCGGAGGTCAGAAGAGGGCTTCGGATTCCCCTGAAACTGGAGTTAAGGACAGTTCGTAGCTGCCATGTGGGTGCTGGGAATCGAACCCGGGTCCTCTGCAAGAACAGTCAGTGCTCTTCACTGCTGAACCAACTCTCCAGCCCCTATTTTAACATTATTTTAACACAATATTTAATCATAGTAATGAATGTGTTATGCTTTTACAGATTACAACCCTTCCTTCTGAAAACTGTATTACATGAGTTCTAGGGAATAAAGTGATGCTTCTCTTTTCAGTGTTAATTAGTATATGTATAATATATTAACATGTAATGCATATTATACATATAATATATTACATATGTATAATTATATGTGTTAATATAAATTATATATGTATAATATATATTAATATTATATATATATAGTCCTAATCTTAGCTCATTGTGGGATTTTTTTTGGTCTTTTTGAGATAAGGTCTCCCTGTAGCCCCAGCTGTCCTGGAACTCACAGAGATGCACCTGCCTGTGCCTTCTGAGTGCTGGGACTAAAGGTGTGTACCACCACATCTGGCCATTGTGTTCTTTTTAAAAATATTTTATTTATTGCTTTTATTTTTATTTTATGTGTATGAGTGTATTGTCTGCATGTAAGTACATCTCTATTGTGCAGTGCCTGTGGAGGTCAGAATAGGGCATTGGATCCCCTGGATCTGGATTTATGGACAGTTGTTAGTCGCCATGTGGGTACTGGGAATTGAATCCACGTCCTCTGCAAGAGCAGTCAGTGCTCTTAACTGCTAAGCCATTGCTCCAGCCCCTCATAATGTTCTTGATAAAAGTTTACAAAAGAGAAAATATCTCCTAAGGGTACAAAGAAGGTGTATCATGAGGGCTGCTAATCTCTAGTCTGCTCTGGCTCACCAAGGGAAGGAAGGAGAAAGATCTATTGTGGTGTGTATGCATGTTCTATCAGAAGCCTCCCAGACACTGTGTGTCTACGTGAGGAAGCAGAGGAGCGTGTGGTTTAATAGAGGATATTCTGAAGACAGAGCTGTATCACGCATGGGCCACACACTTTTAGAGGATTTAAGTGAATACGAGTTATTCAAGCTGGTCTTTATTTATTGAGTACCAGACATCAGTTCAGGAAATGACAATAATTTTAGGTATTTCAATGGAGTGGTTTAGTATGAGGAATTAGATATTTGGGAAGTCTGGAGTACAGTATGGTGGTTGCCCTTAGACTGTTGATTTCAAGGTCAAATAATCTTGGGGCTGATTCTGTTTAGAGGTCAATCATCTGCTCTGTCTGCTGGCTCCAGTGCTGTGTCTGTCACCACTCACTCTGAAAGCAGTGGCACATGATGCTGGAACACAGAGTTCACAGGAAACACTCCTATCTGTTGGAATTTTCTTTTTGACCCTCCCAATTCCAGGGAGATACCTTTTAATTTCCTTCTGGCATCCAGGTTCCACATGAGTTCATCTCATTGACCAAAGCTGAATTGAATTTCAAACCTTAGCTTCAAGGAGCTGGTGAGGCCAGTTGATAACACAGAGGAGGTCAGTGGTGGGGTTTAGGAATATGACACCCTAGGATTTACGACTTAGTACCTGCATAACTTTGTGTAACTTGCTTTCATTTCCTAATATTTATTTTTATCATCCTCAAAATGGACATCAGAGGTTGGAGAGAAGGATCAGTGGTTAAGAATGCTTGCTGCTCGTACAAACGACTCCAGTTCAATTCCCAGCACCCACATTGGGTGGCTCACAACTACCTATAACTCCAGCTCTGGGGCATCTGACACCCTCTTCTGGCCTTTGAACACACTGTACACAGTGAACATATACAGATACACACACATAGACATAAGTCATAAAAAATTTAAAAATGGGCATCACAGAAATACTTAGCTCACCTCGTAAGGAGTCAGCAAGCACACTCTGTGCAGGATGCTCATGTCAGTTAACAAGGCTTTGTTGGGCAACTATGAATAATTGGCAATGTCAACAGTAAGATGAGATTACTTAGAAGCAGAATTAGGCATTAAGTCTCCATATTTTAATTCACTGCCTTAGTCTTGACATCACGGATCAGTGAGCTTCACTCCAAGTCTGATCTTTCTCATGATGGTATCCCAGCAACGACAATGTAGATATCATATCTGTGTACCAATACCTAGAAAGCAAACGTGTTCTGAGTACCACATGGTACAGAGAATAAGAGAATAAGAATATGAATAAATCCAGTTAGGGCTGGAGTCCTCAGGGCCTTTCATAATGCATCTATATCATACCCTGTGCTCCCAAGTCTCTGTTTCATTGTGGAAATCAGAGTTAGAAAGAGCTAGAGGCTGTGGATGACTACAGCCCAACAGTGTTTTCTGGACAGAGCAGGGCAGTCATATGAGTGAACTTTCAGTAGCTTTGACTGCATGCACAAGATCAAGCCGGACCATCCCAGAGAGGATGAAGGAGGGGCTCATAAAGTCCCAACCCTAGTTGAGGAGATGTTGGTAATTGATAGCTGTTGGGGAGGAAGAGTCAGTTTTCTTTAGGGATGTGGCTCCTGAGATGGCCCTACACCCAGCATGTACATTGAGGCATTGTGTGAACTCTGGGTTTAAAAAAAGAACCCATGAAATTGGGGGGGGTAGTGGTGGGGGATGAGGGAAGAATTAGAGGGGAGGGAACTCGGGGTGGACTTGATCAAAACATATTGTACGTATGTATGATGTTCTCAAACAGTAAAACAATATATAATAATATATAAAAAAGAAATGAAGTATTGCCAGTTAGAAGCATCTGTTGCCAGGCACGGAGGCACAGGCCTATAATCCCAGCACTTAGGAGGCAGAGGCAGGTGGATCTCTGTGAGATCTCTTCATCTCTTCATCTCTTGAAGAGTGATGGATGATTCTTGACATCAACCTCAGGCCTCCACATGTATTGCATTCTGACCAACACTGCTGTGCAGACATTTGCTGGCATTGAACAGAAGTGCCTTAACTTTGAAACTCCAGCTAAGTATATATCGAACATTATTAGCACGTCTGTTACTAATCGGTTAATATAAAGTGCATATCTGTTAGTTTTCCTGTTTCTCCAGCCCGTGACCATGCACCACATGTTGAACGATGTCTTCAATCTAACCCATTTCCCTTTTTACATGTCTTGTTTGTACTTTACTCCACCACTTGAACTTTTAACTTTAGCCATTGTACTTTTTTCATAACTGAAATTTGATATTTTTCACATCTAGTTGGTGTTTATTTAAAATTTATTTTATTTTTAATGCATATGAGTATTTTCCCTGCATGTATGTAAATGTGCATACAATGTTTGTGGAGGCCAGAAGAGCGCATCTGATCCCCTGGAACTGGAGTTGCTGACAGTTGTTAGCTTCCATGTGAGTGCTGGGAACTGAACCTGGGTCCTCTACAAGAGCAGCCAGTGCTCTTAACCACTGAGTATCTCTCCAGCCCCCTCCCCCCAAGTTGGTAGTTTTTAATTATATTTTATGCCTTTAAAATTTTTTGGATTCCATATATCTACTATGTAACACGTAGGATCTGAGGCACTTAGGAATTTCTTAGGAGTTTAAGTCATTTCATTATATTTTGGGTCATCTTTGATTGTGACTTCTTACTTTTTTTGAATGGGCTTCATTTTCAGAACAGTTTTAGGGTTAGAGGAGAATTTCCCGCAGGGGACATTGTGGCCTCATAGTTTCTTCTTTGCTCTCTGGTCTTTTATAGCATCTGGGCTTAGTGTGGTACATTTTTTAGAACTGATGAGCCACTGTTGACACGTTTTATGAACTGAAGGCCACGTTTCATTCAGTATTCACTGCCCCTGCAGCACACTGTTGGTTCTGACACTATGAATAACATCACCATCCCAGCGTCTGCAGTAGAGACTCAGTGCCTTAAGGTCCCCTGCTTGTACCTTATTGGCTTCTCCCCACGAAGACCCTAGAAACTAGTCTTTTTAATGGTTTTTTTTTTTCAGTTGTTAGCCTTAGCCTTTAACGGCTGCGCTGTCCCTCCAGCCTGAAACTAGTCACTAGTCTTTTTACCGTCTCTGTAGTTTCATGCTTTCTGAACTGCTGTGTGGTTGGAATCATATAATACATGTGTTACAGACTAGCTTCTTGGCAGTAGTTGTTTCCTGTATAATCTCATGTTGGTTGATAGCTTACATAGTCCACTGTGTGAGAACTAAAGTTTACTCGCATACTCACCTTTTTTGTTTCGGTTTGGGGCAGTTACAAATAAGAGTGTGATAACTGCTGCAGATTCTGAGCCAGCATGTTTCGACGGCCATCCTAGGGGTTGAAGTTGAGTATTTTCCTTCTTAGGGTATCTGCAGTTACTGCAGCCTGTTGCCAGGGGTCACTGCTAGTCTGAGGCCACACTGCTTCCTTCCTGCAGACCTATCCTAAGACATGTATCTTGGGTTTAGCTCTTCAAAAATGACACTAGCTCAGGACCTAGCTCCTGGGTTTCAGGGCTAATATTGGCATTTGCCTTCTAGGGTGCTTACTCCATGGCCTTATGGATTGGAGCTTTTTGATTTGCTCCTGGTTACTCCGCCCCCCCCTTAGGAAACAGAGGACCATGTGGGTAGGAGTCTCTGAAAATTGTCCCAGCCACCAAAAATGCTCACAAAATAAGCTTGCATGAAGAATCCAGTTGTTCTGTAGAAGGAGTACACTTTGTAGTTCCAGCTTTTTTTTCTCTTTTCTTTTTACCGGAAGTTCTAGGGATGTGTTTATTTAGGCATTTAGTGGGATTATTTGGTTGTTGTTATGAACTTTCATTCCTTGGAACTTTATATTTGAAATTCTTCTGAGGTCTGACCTGAATCTACAGAAGATCCCATTTGCTTCTGTGAGGCATTTTGGGATACTACATTCTCTAACCACATTAAATACAACTTTTGGTTTGGGATTTTGGGGGCCTCTGTATTAATGGGAATTCTGCTCCCAGATCTTGAAAAGGTGGGTTTATCTTTGTGTATAGGAGCTGGAGAGAGCCCTTCAACTTTGACCAGAGCTAAGGTCAAGACACACTCCTCTGGGCTCTCCAGTGGGCTGTCTTTGCCCGACTTACTGCTGTGGTAATGTCCTTTGATACTCATGATCCCATGGTTTCTGGTCAGACTTTCTGTCTTCCTTGGAAACCAGGATTGGTCCCTTCTCCCTCTCCTTCTCTTCCCCCACCCCCTTCTCTCTATTTCTCTTTCTCTCATATTGAAACTCAGACTCCAGTTTGGCAGGCACAGACTGAAGCCCTCAGGACCAACAGAGTCCAGAGCTTGTTACTGCTCTGAAATTTTTATATACTTTCATAGTTTCTGGCTTCCTACTGAATAGAGGGCTCTTAAATATTTTATTTGTCACTGGATGTTGTATGGAGGGGTTTCTTCACATTCTGCTTGACCGTTCTCGACAATTAACAGCTCCTCTGTGTTCTGGTCCCTGTATCTGTCTCTTGGTATCTGTATACTGATGCTGAGTATGGACCATGTAGACCACAGCTGAATCTCCTTTCTTTGATTAGCTGTGGTGTTTCTCTAGACCAAAATCCCTCCTTCAGATACTGTTTAGTATGGTATATGTCCCTTTACCAGCCTGCTCACTTCCTTGGTACGTACTTGAAATTTTCATTTTCTGTTCCTAAAGTTTGATATCCAGACTCTGATCTGCCATAAAACAATGTGCAGAGTAGTTGGTTCTGTTCTGATTTGTGTGATACAGAAAAGGAGAAAGAATGTGGGCCTGAGGATGTGGAGAAGGGTTGGACCTAAGCACATAGCATGGGCATATTTCGAAGGCAGGAGAGGCGTTTTCATGTATTCAAGAATAGAATCAGTATGAGTAAGTGATTTGTATTTGTAGTGGATGGAGAGACTCTGAGAATTCATTGGTAGGTGGTGAATATATCATCTTGGAGAATTTCATCTGGTAAAATCCATAATTGTTCAGAAGAATGAGGACAAAGGTGGGCGACATTGGAGATCCTCTGTACCAGTTCAGGTGTGGGCCTATTTAATGGGTTTATTTTAGGAGAGAAAAGACAGTGTTAGCTTATAAAGTCGAATTATCTGCAGTATGCAATGAACCAGCAGCAAGGACAGTGCAATGTGTTGTAAACAGGATGAAATCTTCTGCAGGGTCAATGGAAACAGCCAGGAGCAGGCACACGCACTCCAGCAGGCCGAGGAATAATAATCCTTTGTGATTCAGTGAGTCTCAGAGGCTGTAAACATGGCCTTTGGCATAGTCTGAGTACATCACAGTGGTCCAGCTGTGGGCTTCTTAGACATCAGAGGGTCACATACCATGAATGCTATCCATCATTTGGATAATAAAAAATGCTTTCAATAACATAAATGCTTTAAAAATAGTTATT
>NW_008339867.1:111136-117132 GCF_000622305.1 Nannospalax galili | reverse complement strand
TTTATACACTTCATTTTTAAGTCTATAGTTTCCCTTCCTATTTGTATGGTTATAGCATAAGATCTTTACATTAAGGTTTGGGGAAAAATATTTCATTTAAAACAAAACCTTATATGACATATACGTTTTCTCTATACTTTATCTTAAATACACAAGTTTTAATGATGCTTATCTTTTTTCCCCCCAAGTCTGATAAAATAGTCCTGTAACTTCTCATCAAAATAAAGTTTAGCACAGGTGGAAGTGAACTTTCCAACTGGAAATGGCCCTTCGGCTTCTGTTCAGTGAAAATTTGCAACATAAATGAAAAAAAGAATTGGTAGTTGTCATCGTAAGCAACTGTTTCCTTGGAAACATCCAAGTTATTTTCCCCTTTAACTTAGGTTCTGCATAGTATATAGGTAATAAATATGGATTCATTTTCCAATACCTCATAAACCTCAGACTACAACCCATAATTATTCCGTTTCTACAGTTGATCTCTAATAACGGAAGAGAATGGATGAGACTTTAGCATCCGGTGTGTTAACTTTGTTATCTATGTATCATAGTGTTTCTCTTCATTAAGTGTGTCTTCCAGGATGTCCCAAAGCCTTCCTGTCATTTTCTGAAAGCTTAGAGGCTGGAGTACAAGTGGCAATGTCAGTAGCATTCACGTCAGTTACTAATACGCCTCCTTCAAACATGTGCTTTCTAAATTGAGGAAGGAAAGATTAACTCAGGAAGCTGTGTCCGAGTGGGCTAGGTCGGGATTGCCCTTCTGCTCATCCATCTTTTACTTAGTCTGGGAAGCAGGTCACCTATGAATCCCTGGGCTCCAGACAGAAGTCCTGGGTCATGCTAGTTTGGTTGTTCTTTATTATATTTAGGATGACTTTGTTTCTCTGTGTACATCTGTGTTTATCTCTGTTTTTATCTATACATCTATGTAGTTGGCAGTTTTTTTAGTTAAAATTTGTTGTGTTTATATATGTGTACATACTCATGTGTGTGAACATGTCTGCATGTGTGCATGTGGAGACTAGAAGTCAGAACTGTCTGTCTTTTCCAGTCACTTTCTACTTGAGTTTTTTGAGACAGAATCTTTCACCGAACTTGGAGGTCACAGATTTGGCTAGGCTGGCTGACCAGTGAGCCCTGGGGATCCTCCTGTTTTGGAATTACAGACACACTGCTGTGCCTAGCTTCCAGCTTTGTTTTTAAAAAAATTAATTAATTTTTTATTATATGTGTTCGTTTGGCATGTATGTGTGCTTGTGTTGTGCAGTGCCCGTGGTGGCCAGAAGAGGGCATCAGATCTTCTGGAAGTGGAGTTATAGATGGTGGTTGGCTTCCATGTGGGTGCTGGGAACCATCCTGGATCCTCTGCAGGAGCTCTGGTGTTTAACCTGAGCCCCCTCTCCAGACCTCTTCCAGCTTCTTAAAAAAATTACTATCTCACTGATTTTCTTGTAAAGATTTTACTTATTTTAATTCTATGTGCATGAGTGTTTTGCCTGAGTATATGTAAGTGCACTGTGTGTGTGTGTGTGTGTGTGTGTGTGTGTGTGTGTGTGTTGCCCATGGAGGCCAGACAAGGGCATCGGATCCCCTGGAACTGGAGTTAAGGACAGTTGTTAGCCACCATGTGGGTGCTGGGACCCAAACCCAGGTTCTTTGCAAGAGCAGCTAGTACTTTTAACCACTGAGCCATCTCTCCAGTCCTCTCTCACTGATTTAAATTTTGATATTTAAACCATCTACCTAGTTTTTGACTAAAGGCATTATTTCCCACTTTCAACTTTTCTAGTTGATTCTTTTTCAAATCCACTCAACCTGGATTCAAGTCTGTTTTTTGTAAGTTTGTTTCTGATTTTATTCTTGTTCTTCTGGTGGATCTGCGATGTAAAGGATGAGCAGTGTCCCGGAGGGGCTCAGTCTTGTTGTCTAGATAAGGGGCTAGGGTTGTTTAGGTGTGTGCACCTCCCTTGAAAGGCACAGTAAAGTAACTCAGCTTTTCAACGGATCTGTGACTTGTGCCCTGAGGCAGGCCAATCCAGTTTCTCTGGACCCTGTATCTGGTGTTCCAGAGAGTTTCCCATAGATGACAGTCACTGTCTAGTGGGGAGTAGTCTATGGGCAAGAGAGAGGTGCATAGTGGGGTTAGGGAGAGCAGGTCCTTGGAAATTGAGGCCCATCCTGGTGTCCAGCCGGACACCCAGCACTTCTCTGTGCTGTGTAGTGGATCGGGCCTCACCTGCTGATGCTCATCTTATGGTCCCTCTTCCTCAAAAACCATCCTTACACACGTGCCAGGTGCTAGAGCATTGTCTTGACCATCGTTGAGTGATGCAGCAACCATAGATGGGCCTGCCAGGTGTGGGGGTACTCCTCAGCTCTGGGATTGTTTTCAACATATTAATTTAATTATAGAATATTGTCACAGGTGATTGCACAGTTGAGCACAGCACACTTTCATGGGGCGAGCATGGACAACAGTCAGTGGGTCCATTGCGGAGATACACACTGAAGGCGGGCTCTGTGCTAGTTCTAAAATTTCTGCGGTAGCTCTCCTCAAGAACTTTGTCCTGTCTGGGTGATTGACAAGCCTGTTTGGTTTGACTGGTGGGAAGGGACAATGGCATGTCTTTGTTCTTTTTCAGAAAACCTCCTGTTTTACACAAACCTTATAAGGTATAGGGCTCCTGAAGCTAGGATTAGATAGTGATCTGTTAATGACATCCTAGGTAGTTCAAGATGTCACAGCTTTTTTCTGAGTCAGAGAGATGTCTCAGGTCCTGTTCTGACCACAGTCTTAGTCTCACAATTTTAGTTCTTGGTCTGCTGATTATGAGGGAGAGGTCTATCTCCAGTAAGCCTGCTAATATCTAACTGGCTTCCTAACAGTCTCATGATTTGAGACCTCAAGGTCATGTAGTAATCAGATTAGCATTGAGTTATCTGGCTGCTTTGGACTGGAACTTGGGTGTAGAATTCAGTCTCTGCTCTGGTGTTCAGTTTCCAGAACATCACAGGTGCTCTCCAAAATAACATCAAATGAATCTGAGACTCCTTGTATTTATCTCAGGAGAGATGGAGGGGAAGGAGGAAGGTTGCAAGTGTGTGTTTATTCTCTCAGAGGGAAGGGATTTGGGTTTGGGTTGAGGGGAAGTCTGGAGGGAAGTTGTCAGCTGACACGGGAGCACACAGCCTCATCAGCCTATTGTAGATCTTAGTCTCAGCCTTCAAAATGCCTTACACATCTTTCAGGGAAGCAGAAGCATGGAATCAAACACGACCCCTGGATGGTCCAGATTAATTTTACGTGCAAGATCAGATACATAGATCTGGGGTTCTTTAGATGCTCTGTAAGCTGATATATATCTCCTTAACCAATTGGTATATGAAATTAATCCTAAGGGGAAAGGACAAAAATATCTCCTAAGATTATCTGAAGTGTGGTGGGGTCATTGTGAGTAGGGTCAGCTACTGAAATCTGATTGACCTTCAAAATCTGAAAGACTGGTCTTTCCATCTCTTCTGTCTATTTTATGGGAAAGTGAGGAGGAAGACTTTGTCTGAAGTCAGGATGGGCCTGGCTTGTGAATGATGTTATTCACTGGGTTGAAGAGCACGTACTTGAAGAGCGGGTTGGGGTACAGATGGTGAGCAGACTCTTGCCAGCCGGACAACTTTGCCGAGTGAGGAGCTCCTGGAGGTGCAGTGGCTGGGGATGAAGATGAGGCACGCACCAACGAACCTGGTGCTGGGTGGGATGAGGCAAAAGCATGCACTGAGCTATTTTAATCCCACAGCTGCTGATGCCTTGAAGCTCTATGTGGTAGGATCTGGAAAGTTCCATTTTTCAAAGCTGGGTGTGTACTGCTTACATTAAGATGCCGGATCCCCATTCATGGCACCAGTTTCGTTTGTCCTGTGGCCTATACGATTCTATTTTAGTGCATTATTTTTGATATTCATGGAAGCATTTCCTTACCCTACACACATGTATGTGCACACACACACTTTAAAAAAATTTTTTTTAAATTACTTTATTTTGTGTATGAGTGTATTGACTGCACGTATGTAGCACCCGTGTCGTGCGGTGCCACAAAGGTCAGAAGAGGGCTTTGGATTCTTCTGGGCTGGAGTTAAGGATGGTTCATAGCTGCCATGTGGGTGCTGGGAATCGAACCCGGGTCCTCTGCAAGAACAGTCAGTGCTCTTAACCGTTGAGCCATCTCTCCAGCCCCACACACATACTTTTTAAAGAAATGAAAAAACAAAAAGGAAGGAACCTTGGTGTAGAAGCAGGACTCACTGTTTGTGTCTCTTCCAAGAACCGTGTTGTCTCACCCAGTTCCCAGACTCCTTGCTCAAAGTCATTGGTTTATCTTACAGTGTGCAGCATACAATTAAAACTACAGCTGCCTCTCTAAAATAAAATTTAGCTCACTTCTTCTCTCAGTCTACCAGAAGAAATAAGATCAGGTTGTTCAGATGATGGGAAAGAATTGCAAGAGTGTACATGTGCTCCTGGAGCGCCCTGTTAACTCTTCGTGACTGCGGTGAAAACATCAGTGTGATGTGTGCAGTGTCCACTGTTAACAAGCTTTTTAAATTCTGGGCTGCTCAGCTTTGCACAACTAACACACCTGCATTTTATTCTGATGTCACAGTTTGTCTTTAGAACAAACACAGGGCTTTGTGGATTTGCTTCCTGACCTAGGTCTAAAGGTGCATCGGATATAACCAACACAGTCATACTCTGCTCTTTCTGTAGAGAACTCTTGAGACACTTTTATTCAAAGCATTTTCAGAATAAGGATACAGAGCTATGGTTGCACAGTTTGCATGTCCCTAAGTTCCCCTGATCCCGGCCTAAGGATTGTTCCAGATGTTCTGTGGGTTGGGATTTCTGTTCAGTGTGCTTATGCTGAGTTGTTTTCTGAGATTAAAAAAGGGATAGTTTGTTAAATTCTCTTTGTTGACTGCTGGTAATTTTAAATTAATTATTCTTCATAATTCCTATACAGAGTTGAGCACTTGTCTGTATTTTCCCCTGGGTTAAACTAAAGAACATAACTTTTTGTGATGTGGTATGTTTTTGCCCAGTATTACATTTCTTTTTTCCTTCTTTTTAATGGGTCTGGGATTTGAACCCAAGGCCTTATGCATGCTAGGCAAGTGGTCTGCCACTGAGCTGTACTCCCAGCCCAAGGTTAACTTGCCTAAAACATGACTGTTGCTTTTTCTTTGGGTCACTTCTGGTATTTTTAGTTGATTTCTTTAAAGTGGACAGTGTCAGCAAGATTTTTCTTTGACAGTCTTTAGATTTAGTAATGTCTTAATATTAGTTTGTGATACACATTTGCTATTCTTTTATAATTTCTATCAGAGAGAGAGAGAGAGAGAGAGAGAGAGGCTTATGAAAACCCAGCCTCCATTTTTGTGATTAGAAAAGATAAATTTACATTTGATTTTTTGAGACAGGGTCCCATGTAGCCCCGGCTGGTCTCAAACTCCTGATTTTGAGCTCTTGATCCTTCTGCTTCTAGTGGCCCAGTGTGGAATTACAGGTGCACATGCCTGGCTTAGAAAAATTAAGTTTAATTATAGTCTTAGACCTGGCAGCGTCTGCTTCTCAATCACAAAGCCCTTTTGACATGAGCTCCCTGTGTCCCCTGGCCTCTAGCCTTAGCAGTCCTCTTGACCTTAACCACCCACTCTGCCCCCTTGTGTTGGTCTCACACATGCACCTCGGTGTGTTCTCTTCTCCCATTCTTCAGGACTCACTTTCTGCTTAGTGTCTTGCTGACAGTATCTCCCAGCTTTCCTTTTTCTTACCTGGAGCAGAGGCTGACTCCTTCACGTCCCTCCTGGTGTCATGGTGACAGTGCTGATGCCGCTCTGAATTTACCCCACAAGCTTCCACAGGCCTTCACTATGCATCCCTTCCACCCTTTGCAATTCCAGTTCCATTACATGAAAAGGACAGGTGGTTAAGAGGTAGACAG
>NW_008339867.1:106258-111025 GCF_000622305.1 Nannospalax galili | reverse complement strand
TTTGAGCTAATTAGTGGGAGAACAATCTGAGAGGCAGGACTGCTTTGTGCTTTGAGCAGTGTCTTTGAAAGAGTTCAGTGGCCTCAACAGGAACATGTTTTTAAAGAGATGAGAAAGGGGAGAGGGCCAAAACTCCTTGTGTGTCAGAAACAAATGGGAGTGTAACAGAGTAAGGAGGCAGGGGAGATGGGAGTCCTCGAAACCCATGAGTCCAAAGTTTGGTTCACTGAGACACAGGGTGGGCGATGAGACTTGGGATGGCGTTTCCATCTGCTAAGGAAACAGCAGGGGAGATTGACTGGGTACAACACCTTCCAGGAAAGAAGTTAACTGAGGAACGCAGTGGTTGTTGGGTGGTACCGACTCCAACCTGGCTGAGCCCCGATGTGGACCAGATCCTTTCATCAACTTCTATTGACCCACAAGAAAAGCATTCGGTTTGGTCTCAGTTTATCAATTTTTGAATTGATCCTGGAGTACACTGTGGGAAGAACAGCTTGGGACAAATGAAATTAGCCTCATGTGTCCCCTTTACTTCTTCCTGAGCTTAGGCAGTGGTCCCAATTAGATGTGGGAGCCTGACACCACCAGTAGTCAGGAGGTTAGGGCATCCTCGACCCAAGCAGAACTTGATGTTGATCACAAGTGTGATTTTGTGCTTTCTGTCACTCAGGGAGGTAGCTGCTTTGTCATTTATGTCCTGCACTCTCAGTTCCTGTCATTTTGGGCACAGAATTCTACCTTCTCTTCCTGTAGAACCTTTGCCTAAGGGGCCCTCGTTAGCAAATGCAGCTTCCCTTGCCCACCCAGGCAGCCCTTATTCTCAACAAGGTTATTTTCATCTCTGAAAACCTTGGCTTAAACTCAGCCCCCTGCATAACACTGTCTAAAGTGATAGCTGTCCTCTCTCCCCCCTCCGCTCCTTACTCTTCCTCCCCATTTCTCTCTTTCTCTCTCTCTCTCTCTGAACAGTGAGCTATATCCAGTTCAAATCCTTGTTTTCTCAGTTCTCTGCCTTCTTAAATAGGCTGTAGTTTTCTCATAAGAAGAAAGATATCTTCTATGTTTTTTAAAACAAATTTTAATTTATTATTTTTATGTATATGAGTGTTTTGCCTACATGAATGTAAGTGTACCACATGTGCACAGTGCCTGCAGAAGCCAGAAGAGGGCATCAGATCCCCTGGAATTGTAGTTACAGATAGTTGTTAGTTGCCATGTGGGTGCTGGGAATCAAGCCTAGGTCCTCTGGAAGGTCAGTGATCCTAACGGTTGTGCTGCCTCTGTAGCCCCTAATTGATGTTTTTTATATTGTGATTCCAACAGGTGATATTTAAGATATGCATATACCTTATATTTGCCTTTTTTATGATGGACCATAAAATGATTATTGTAATTAAGTGCTTTGGTGTTTCAGGTATTTTCTACAAGGCTTACTACTGGTATAATTTATGATATTTTCAATTTAAGTCCTGTCTTCCTCATTTTTCTGCACATACATGCTTGGTTGGTTCCCAGTTGTGACTCTTAAGGATGTCATAGTAGCCCAGCAGAACAACCTGACACTAAGCTGTACTGTCCTTTCTTCCCCGAGGTGTGGTCTGCCCCTCCATCATTTCCATGCAGCTCATCTTGGTGATGAAGTGATACCTATGTGCTCTTGGTGATGTGTCCCCTTCATAACCCCTGTAAAATCATGGTCTGTCTACAACATATATTCACGTACTGGTAATATGTGCAATAGCCCTTTATTCTAACTTTCATTCATTGATGGTCAGCAATGCCATTTATCTTATAACTTGGTTTACATCAGGTAGTAGCAATTTGTAGGCCTCATTCAAGCTAAGAAACTTTTTATGCAATAAAAGCACAATATTGGCATCTAGGAGGAATAACTTCTGTATAAAATAACTTTGAATTCTATTTATTGGAAAGGTAGTAAGTTTATTACAAATGTACATGTGGTATAAATGCACACCTGTGCTTATTCTAGGAATCAAACATCCTAAGTCCAGTGCAAGATGGTGCAAAGACACCTCAGATTGACAGCAAGAAGAGCAACAACTACCGCATCGTCAAAGATGTCAGCGGACGGGAAGGTTCCTCTCTAGCGTGCGCTTGCCGGCGGGTGAGCCTTGCTTACGTCTCCCGTTGAGTTTTGCCGTCTGTTACATTTCATGCTTTGCTTCATCTTTTTCAAGATTTTGATCAGGCTGAGTAAACTGGTGCAGAGTAAGAAGTGTCGGAATCAGCACCAGCGGCTGCTGAAGAACATGAGGGCCCATTCGGTGGTGCTGGACCTTCTGCAGATACCCTACGAAAAGGTCCGTCCCCGCTACCTCCGTATTTACATTTGGTATGGCTTTAATTGTATCACCAAGTTAGGAGGAATTTTTCTCCCTTAACTATTCGGGAGGAAGTCCCCCACTTAGTGCCCATTGTCCCTGAGCCTTTCTGTGTGTGCTTCATGGACACAGGGCACGCTGTTATGTAACCACACCTCAACTCTCCAAAGGAGAACAACACTTTACTGTCCTGAATACCCCGTGCCATTGAGATTTCTCCTACTTCCCAGTCCTGTCCTGTTAACAAAGGATCTACTTGAGAAACATGCAAGCCTTGGTTGCCATGACTACTTATCTCTCAATCCTGAACTCTCTGGACACTCACACTTTTGCAGATTGCAGTTATTTTGAAGATTGTAGATTGTCCCGAGTTCGTGGTGTGGTTAAGTTCAGTTCTGTATCTTTGGCAGGGACATAACAGGATGCTGAGTTCTGCTCAGAGCTTCTTAGCAGGCGCAGGCCACTCTGATTTGCTCCATCACTAGTGATATGTCTGCAGGTCCCTCTGTGACATCCTCCTCCTGCCTTTCCTGAAGCGTTCTGTATGTTCTGTGTGGAGGTTCCGAGAAGCCACATCCCAGTCTCCACTCAACTTTAATTCACATTTTATTTTGATTAGCACGTGCGCTGGATGCCTATTTTGTTCCCTGCGTTATTACAGGTTTCTATCTATTTTGATTCTCGGATTTCTCAATTTTTGACTGGTAAAGATGTTTTCAAACCAGATCCTCTGCCCCATCACATGCCCCATCATTCTTTGGGGGCTCCGTCGCGTTCTAATGCAGTAAGGTGTTCCAAGTCCACCTTATTTCCTTTCTGCTCCGTTCCTGGAATCAGCCGGTTATTTAAGAAGCAAATTTTGTTGAATGTTCTAGTCTGCTTCTCTATTGCTATGACAAAAACACTGACCAAAACCAACTTGGAGAGGGAAGGGTGTATCTCATCTCATCCTTACAAGACTTGATCCATTTTTTTTTTCTTTTTTGGTATAGTCCATTTTTGAGGAAAGTTAGGCAGGAACTCGTGGCAGGAACCTGGAGGCAGGAGCTGGAGCACAGGCCATGGAGGAATGCTGCTGACTGGCTTGCTCCCTTGGTCTGTGCTCAACCTGCTTTCTAACACAACACAGGCCCACCTGCCCAGGGGTGGCACCACCCACAGTGGGCTGAATCCTCCCACATCACTCAACAATCAAGAAAATGCCCCACAGACATGACCACAGGCCAGTCCCATGGAGGAAATTCCCCAAGTGAGGTTCACTCGACCCAGGTGTGTCAAGTTGACAACTAAAGCTAGGCCTCTGTGTAAAGGCCCTCTGCACTCCATCAGGTCTGATAATGCTCAGAGCAGGTGTTTGCTTTCTCTCTCCGGTGCTGACATCCGTGCCAGACCTCTTTTGACCTGAACCCTCCCACTTGAGCTTTCGCTGCGTTCCCTGCTCCATCCAACTTTTACCTTTTAATATGGAAACTTGCACTACTTAGAAGATGTCACAATTCAAAGTGTGGCAGAGAATTCAATGAAGAACCAATAAAGGTATTAAATTCTTAGCATTGATTATCCAGATAATTTTATGCCCTGCTGCCAACGAACCATCCATGTTTTGTTGCTGTTTTGTTGTCGTGGGTTTGCTGAGTTTTAATAACTGGATTGCTCTGACATCCAGAAAGGAGTAAGACTGAGTTTTCAGAGAAACACTCAGAACAGTAACATGGGCTTGATAATGTTGCTGGCTGCTTTCCTGTGGGAACTGGGTGTTTCCATGGTGAAGCTGCCTATGCTGTCTTCTAACTATTCCTGGATTGTGGGAGTCAAAGAAAGTTGGTCAACTTTGAAATAAAACTTTTCTATTTCTTCCTTCAGAATGGGATTGTTGTATTTACCAGCCCAGTTAATCAATCCCTATCTAAAGTATGAAGAAGTGGGCTTATCAATGTTATTAATGTTCCTTCCCCATGTGTTCAGGAACAATTGGCACAAATTACTGAGCCTTAGATTTAGAAAAAAGAAAATGTTGAATTCACGTTCTGTATCCTTCAAAGCCCGAATCTACTTAAAGACTCTGCCAATGACCACATGACAAACAGGACAATCAAATTTCATGGACATTTTAGATGGTGATGTCAGAAGGCCATATTTCCAAAGAAAAATTTGCATTTTCCTATGAAAATTGAGGCCCGTTTCTATTTTTAAATTTATTATTTTTATTTTATGTGTGAATGTAATGCCTGCATGTAGGTAGGTGCACCTGTGTCGTATAATGCCCGTGGGGATCATAAAAGGGTGTTAGATACTCTGGAACTGTCTTACAGATGGTTGTTAGCCATCATGTGGGTGCTGGGAATCAAACCTGGGTCCTCTGCAAGAGCAGCCAGTGCTCCTAACTGCTGAGCCATCTCTCCAGCCCAGCCCAGGCCTGTTC
>NW_008339867.1:102438-106245 GCF_000622305.1 Nannospalax galili | reverse complement strand
ATTTATTTATTTATTTATTTATTTATTTATTTATTTATTGTCTTTTTGAGCCCCAGGTAGTCTGGAACTCACTTTGTAGACCAGGCTTGTCTTTAACTCACAGAGATCCACCTGTCTCTGTCTCCAGAGTGCTGGGATTAAAGGCGTGGGGAATGATCAGGCCTAGAGAGCACAGGCGAGTGGGAAGAGAAACAAAATGAGGGGAACAGGAAGAGAGGGAGATGGAGGTGAGGGAGGACCCGGAGGTGAGGGAGGACCCTGGAGGTGAGGGAGGACGAGCCCCAGGGATCTTGTTGGGATTTCGAGTGCTCACAACCACAGCTGGCTTCTTTATGTGGATTCTAGGAATTGAATTCATGCCTCATGCTTGCAAGGCCGGCACTATACCAGCTGAGTTGTCTCCCCAAACAGATATTGACTTCTTCCAGTTGGCCTCTGTCCCTTGGTTTAACCTCCCTCACTGGCTCTCTGCTGTCCACACAAAGCATGGGACTCCCCCACGCCCCCGGCCCCCATGGCTCCAGAGCCCGTTTGTTCACTTAATTCTCCACATCTGTCTCTTGGCTCAGTGGAGTGATTGCTCTAAACAGCACCCTCCTTCTGATCTGTACACCTTTCACCTGCTCTGCTGGGTTGCCCTCCCCTACAGATCTACTTTACAGGGCTTTATTGAGGAGGCTTTGATGATTCATCTAGGTTAAGACAAGCCTTGCTTTGTGCTTTCACTTGTATCTGATGCTGATCTCTATGTTCCCAGAGCTGTGGCCTTATCACCTGGATGTGTTCAGGTATAGGTAACCTACTGCCTAACAGACAACTCTCAGGCAACTGGACTCTTTAGGGTTCTTTCTTTTTCCTTTTATTATTTTTATGTGTATGGGTGTTTTGCCTCTATGTACGTAAGTGTACCACATGCATGCTATGCCTGCAGAGGCCAGAAGAAGGTACTGGATCCCTTGGAACTGGAGTTATAGACAGTTGTTAGCTGTCATGTGGATGCTGGGAACCAAACCTTGGTCCTCTGCAAGAGTGGCTAGTGCTCTTAACCACTGAGCCATCTCTCCAGCCCTGGGGTGTGTGTGTGTGTGTGTGTCTCGTGTTCACTTGTCTGTAAGTGCATGTTTGGAGATCAGAGGTTGACTTCAGAGTATCTTCCACTTATTGTTGTTATTATTATTAGTGTTGTTGTTGTTGTTTCTTTATTTGAGAGAAAGACTGTCACTGAACCTGGAGTTAGCCATTTTGTCTAGGCTGGTAGGACATCAAGTCCCTGGGATCCATTCGTCTTCAACACCACTGCTAACATGGTAGTCCTACAAAAATACCACCATACCCGACTTTTCTTCAGTGTGGGTTCTGGGGATCTGAACTCAGGTTCTCATGCTTGTACAGCAAGCACTTTGCCCACTGAGTCATCTTCCCAGCCCCTGGTTCTAGTTTTGAGCTGCTCATCCTTTCACTTCAGCAGCCAAGGAAGGGGACAGGGCTTTATTCACGATGTCTCTCTTTTTCAAAAGCACCTAGCAGACATGAATCATTCCCTAAGGTTAGGTATAGTGCCACATGAAATCAGGGTTCTGTTATCAAGAGATAACCACTGGACAGATGGCTCAGGGGTTAAGAGCACTTCCTGCTCGTGCAGAGGGCCTGGGCTCAGTTCCCAGCATCCACACGGTGGCTCATAACAATCCATAACTCCAGTTCCAGGGGATCCAAATCCCTTTCTTGCTTCTGTGGGCACCAGACACATGTCATGTTCATGGATTTCTACCCTGAGTCAGGAGCCAAACTTACTCCCTTGTCTTTTAAAAAAATTTTTAAATTTTCTATAATTTTGCTTTTTTTTATTTTATGTGTATGAGCATATTGCCGGCATGGAGGTAAGTGCACTTGTGTCATGCAATGTCCACGGAGGTCAGAAGAGGGTGTTGGATCCCCTGGAACTGGAGTTACGGACTGTTATGAGCCACCATGTGGTTGCTGGGAACTGAACCCAGGTCCTCCAGCCTCAGCTTCCTGAGTACAGATTACAGGCGTGTATCACCACACCCCGCTAAACTTGCTTCTTTTATAAAGCTGCCCAGTCTCAGATGCCCCATTACTCTGTTATCGCAACAGAAAATGGGCTAAAATGAGTCAATTTCTGAGTGTGTAAACTCCTACACTTGCTCTTAATATCCTTCTTATCCTTGCTATCTGTCCCCCCACTCTATCTGTGCCAAAGTTTGATTATTTTATTTTTTTATTGTCTTTTTGAGACAGGGTCTCCCTGTAAGCCCCAGCTGACCTGACTCACTATGTAGACCAAGCTGGCCTCAAACTCACAGACATCCATCTGCCTCTGGCTCCCAAGTGCTTGGGATTAAAGGTGTGTGCTATCAGGCATGACTGTTTGTTTTTAAGATTTATTTTTAATTATGTATATGTATGTGTGTCAGCGGGTATGTGCACAGGAGCGCTAGTGCTCTTGGAGGCCAGAGCTGTTGGATCCCCTGGAGCTGGAGTTACGCACAGTTGTGAGCTGCTTGATATGGGTGCTGGGAACTGAACCTGGGTCCTCAGTAAGACCAGCAAGTGCTCCTAACCCCTGAACCATCTCTCCAGCTCCTACAATGGGCTTAAGATCACAAGACTATTTGGAACTAAAGTGACACAATTTTCTTTAAGTTTTCAGTAGTATAACAGAGATTGAACTCCTCTAGTTCTTTCTGAATTATGGAGCGGACATTTTCTGCTGTTATTTGCGAAGGTTTTGAAGAACACCAAATGAGTTAATAAAAACTGCATGTCAGTGCTTTATTGCAGCAGTGGAAACTGGTTATTTAAAATAGGGATTTTTTGAAGAATCCTCCACTGTGGCTGCCAGGTTACCTGGGTTTGGGAAAATTTCCATCTTCACATGCCTTGGATTTGAAAATTAGAAATATTTCCACATTGATTCATCTTGCCACTTAGAAATCTTAAAAATCAATTCTTCTTAAAGTTTTTAATTTTTAAGTATACATTATTGTAGTTGAACAATAAAAACATTGTGAAGTTATAACGTTCACCCTTAACAAGCTTATATTGGGGCTGGGGGGATGGTTCAGTCTTCAAAGTGCTGCACAAGCGTGAGGACCTGAGTTTGATTCCCAGCACCCATCTAAGAATTTGGGGCTGGAGAGATGCTCAGTGGTTATGAGCACTGGCTACTCTTGCAGAGAACCCGGGTCCAATTCCCAGCACTCACATAATGGCTAACAACCATCTGTAACTCCATTTCCAAGGGGATCTGATGCCCTCTTCTGACTTCCACAGGCATTGCACAACATGGGTACACTTACATGCAGGCATTACACCCATACACATGAAATGAGAATAATAAATAAAATACTTAAAAAGAAAAAGAATTGGGCCCAGTGAAATGGTACCCAGTGGTGCGGAGACAAAGGCAGGAGGCTCCCTGGGGCTCGCTGGCCAGCCAACCGGCTGTATTACTAAACTACACTCTACTATTCAAGAGAGACCGTGTCTCAGAAAATAAGGTGGAGAACAGTAAAAAAAGAAACCCAGTGTGACTGGTCTCTGCACACACACGTATGCACACACATACGCACACACAAAAATCTGTTTACGTTCATGTTAGTTCTTCATTGCTTAAAAATGTGTATAGACTAATTTGATTTTATAATCTGATCATCAAAGAAAGAATCAGATACATAAGCAAATACATAAGCTGTTTCTAAGGCACTTATCAAAGGAAATGTTACTATGTATAAGGAAATATTTTCACTATTATTTTAATGTATAACATTTTGGACATATATA
>NW_008339867.1:99231-102283 GCF_000622305.1 Nannospalax galili | reverse complement strand
CTTTCTGATTTAAATGTTACCAATTTAAATATAATAAATTAAAATTTAAATATCCTTTGTTACCTATTGCGATTAGAAAATTGGTATTAGTAATAGAAAATAGATAACAATATGTTATCTGAGCTGTAGAATTTGCCACCTGCTAGAATTCTCCATTAAAATTCCATAGCAGCAAATGGAGGAAGAGTTGTGTCCTAAGCTGACACTCCTTCATTTCTTTGTGATCTCAGCTTTCATTTCTTTTCCTTTCCATTAAACATGGATTTTTTTTTTGAGACATTGTCTCACTATGTAGCCCCGACTGACCCAGAACTTGCTATGCAGACCAGGCTGACTTTGAACTCACAGAGATCATTCTGCCTCTGCTTCCAGAGTTCTGGGATTAAAGGCGTGCATTTAATTTTAGCTTGAATTTTCCAGATTTTTATCGTAGTGCTTGGCTCAGGGCACTAGCTTGCTTAGTCACCAGTGAGGTGAATATGCCCAATTTACTGTCCTTAATTAGGTGTCTGTGTGTGGGTATGTGCATGTGTGAGTGCAGTGCCCACAGAAGTCAGAAGAGGGCGTTGGTGCCCCTGGAACTGGAGTTACAGGCAGTTGTGAGCCGCCCAACACAGGTTCTGGGAACTGAACCTAGGTCCTCCGGAAGAACAGCACATGGTTTTTCCCACTGAGCCATCTCTCCACACACTATGCTGTTTCTTTTTTGGCTTGTTTTTCATTTTCTGAGATAGGGTCTCACTGTGTAGCCCGTGCTGGCTTTGACCTCCCTGCCCTCCTGTCTTGGCCCCCGTGGTGCTGGGACTACAGCACGCACCACCAGGCCTGGCTTCATGTTGTTTGATTGTGCCCCACCTGCTGTTCTCATCCCCTCACCTGGCTTAGCAGAGTTCACATTAGTTACCTGGCACGTGACTTCACTCCGTCCCCCATCCTGCCTTGGTGAGGCTTTTGCAGCATTATCTGTATCTTTTATTTTTTCCAAAGAGATCCAAACATTTTCAGGTAGGTCAGTAATTAGAAATAGCTACAAGGAGAATGTTTGGATTTATACAGATTCTCTTTGCTTCCTTTCAGTTGATCAACAGGGGTGAAGATGTGCTGATATTTTACAACGACAGAGCTTCATTCCCCATCCTCCTTAACATGATGTGCTCGGAGAGAGCCCGTGGAGATGAGTGTGGCCCCTTAGCCTACCACATCACCCTGGTGGAGTTCCTGGCAGCTTGCACAGAGGGCAAAAATGTCTACACTGAAATCAAATGCAATTCTCTTCTGCCCCTGGATGACATAGTGAGGGTGGTCACCCATGAGGACTGCATCCCGGAGGTCAGCCAGCCTCTGAACAACTCACTTCTTTTTATTTTTTATTTTATTTTATTTTTTTCCTGTCCTAGCTTTTATTTTTTTCTTTGAGAACAAGCACACTGCACTGATGGAGGCCCACGTAGCACAGAGGGTGGGCCTGTGCCCCAGCAACCTTCCTGGGCTGGGGCATTACTGATCTGGACCATCAGTGGGTAGCTCATGGCACACAAGCCACAGCCACACAAGTTGAACTGTCTACATGGTCCATGTGTTTTAATTTTTTAAAAATATTTTATTATTATTTTTATTTTATGTGTATGAGTGTATTGCCTGCATGTATGTGAGTGCACCCGTGTTGTGCAATGCCGTGGAGGTCAGAAGAGGGCTTTAGATTCCCCTGGAACTAGAGTTAAGGACGGTTTGTAGCTGCCATGTGGGTGATGGGAATTGAACCCAGGTCCTCTGCAAGAGCAGTCAGTGCTCTTAACTGCTGAGCCATCGCTCCAGCCCCACCACTGACTTTTTAAAGTTCACCTCAGTGTCAGAAGTCTCCCATACTAGTATTTAAAATAGGATAGTCTATGTAGCAGAGAAATTAATTTTATTTAGCAATGTAATTTGCAAAATGTAAAAGGATAAAAGTATCTACTTTTTTTGCACAAGAAGTTATGAAGGAGAACAGTGTCCTTTATAGACAGTTTTAGAGGTCCTTAATTCTGCATGTGGTTGTGGGCTTACTGTGAAAGGTTTACTTGTAGTTTCTACAATGCTCTTGAGCATGAAGTAGGGATTCATAGTTGAATCACAATCATTGCCTGGAGAGGCAAGGCTAAGATGGTGCCTCAGGAGTGCGCGTTAGACTCCACGGGCTCCCCTTGCTGTGTGGAACAGATGCCTTCTTTGGAACATGCCCACATCCTCTCTCAGCCTCTGTCCTAGTCTGACTTGGATGACTAGGGCAAAAACCCTCATCAGAAGCTGGCTCTTTGCTGCTGAGGCTCAGCTAGTGAGACTTCCAGGAACATCAGTGTAATAGTTCCCTTCTTGTCTACTTTCGTGGCATATTGTGTGTGATATCACACGTAAGTGTGTGATACACTGAAATGGCACAGAACGAAGACAAGGTGTCAAGGAAGGTCCAGCACTCTATTTCAAATAGTCCTGGACTGGTGTCTTATAGTAATGGACTTGAAAGACTATCTTGGGGGAATTGTTAGTCCGAGGGTCCTTGATTCCTCTCTGAGGTTGTGACGGGATGAGATGGCGCAGTGTAGAAAGGAAGCCCATGGGCTGCACCCTTATGTGAGGTCCCCATTTGGACTGTGCCTGTTTCCATGTGTGGCCCACTCTGTGGCCTCTGCCATCCCTGTGCTCACGGAGTTAACCACACCTCACCCTTTGCGTCTCCACACAAGCTTTGCTTCCTCAGCAATGAGTTCCCCGTCCAACGTAAGAGAGGCTGTCCAGATGTCTAATGGAAAGCTGGCTGAGTTTTACTAGATCGTCACCTCTCACACCCTGTCCTGAGGTTATTGGCTCTAGGAGGACGGCAGCTAAGTGCGGTTCCCTTCATCATTAAGCCCCCTCAATCAGAAGAGATGCTCAGAAAACCTGTTTCCACTGAATTAGTGAGTCAGGATCCTGGATCTACTGCTTCTTAATTGTGTGACTGACTCCACTAGCTACTTAATATTTCTAGTGTTATGTTTCCACAACTTTAAAGTAAAATAATTACAGCATCCGG
>NW_008339867.1:84877-98280 GCF_000622305.1 Nannospalax galili | reverse complement strand
AAGGAGATTTACACGAGTAACCACATTTGGAAATTGTTTGAGAACTTCTTGGTGGACATGGCGAGGGTAAGTTCCCTGCCCCCACTAAAGCCTCTTGCTGTGGTGTCAGGTAATCAGTCTATGTTTTTGATTCAACTCTGAATACCTAGATAAAAAATTGCAGTTAAACCAACTACATTTTGATTCAGCCTGTCTTATTCATGAAGTCGTGAATGAGTTCCATGAGATTGTGAGTGAGATTTAAAGAGTTAATATAAATAAAGTACCTAGTCTGGTATGCACAGTGTCAGGCAAAACATTCAGTTTATACCTTTATTAATGACTATGCTTGTCTGTTCTTAAATGGACTTTTAGTGGCCTTGCTGCATTGGCTAGAGGAGACATTTGGCAGAGTCGTCTGTGTTTAACCTCTTCCTGTGGATGTACTTAAAACAACAGATGCAGGAGGCCTCAGGTGGTCTAGCCTGGTCTTGTCAGGACGTGTTCACGATTGTGTATTCAGCCTCCCTTGGAAACACATTCTAGTCATTTCATCAACTGGCTTTTTTGCTCGTGTCTGAAGAATTATCTTCTGCTTTTACTGTGAGTTCATTTCCTCTTGTTGTTTCTACTGGGGTGGAAGCCTGTGGTACTGGATGGCATTGTATGGACACTGCCTGGCTTATGAGTTGACGCTGTGGAGAGTCAATAATAAGTGAATGAGGAGAGGTTATCATTGAATTCTCTTTCTGTGTTGGCTTTTCTTTTGCATAATGAATTATTATGAATGCCCAGGGGTCAATTATTTTATTATATACTCTCAATTATTTTATTATATACTCATGTAAGACCATATATATATATATATATTCATATATATATATATGTGGTCTTATTGAGACAAGGTGTCCCTGTAGCCTCAGCTTGTCTGGAACTCACTATGTAAACCAGGCTGGTCTTGAACTCACAGAGATCTACTCACCTCTGCCTCCTGAGTGCTTGGATCAAAGGCATGTGCCACCACGCCTGGCCTATTTTCTATATATTTAAGACAAGATTTCACTCTCTATTCCAGGTTGGCCTGGAAATATTTAGTCCAGGCTGGCCTGGAAGTATGTAGTCCAGGCTAGCCTCAAGTTCAAAGCAATCATCCTGCCTCAGTCTCCCAAATGTAGGTATTACAGGTGTGAGCCACCAAACCTGGCCTTATTATTTTAATCTTTAGGGGCTGGAGAGATGGCTCAGTGGTTAAAAGCACTGGCTGCTCTTACAGACAGTACAGTTCGATTCCCAGTACCCACATGATGGCTAACAGCCATCCAAAACTCCAGTTCCAGGGGATCCAACATACTCTTCTGTCCTTCATGGGCATTGTATGACACTGTTTCACTTACTTACATGCAGGCAATATTTACATACACATAAAATAATAACAGTGATTAATAAGTAAAATATTTTTGAAAGATCATTAGTTTTCTCTTTAGAGATATGAGACATGAAACTCAGATAAAGATTTTTCTAGAGAAGGTAGTGTATAGATAAGTCCTTAGGCTTGAATTATGGTGACCTGAACTTGCATGAATTATGGTGACCATCCGTTGTCCCTTTGGCCCTCCGACTCCCCCAGGGCTGGTAGGGTATGGAGGCCCTGTGTAGATGTGTTTGGAGGGACAGGATCAGTGAGGCCCTTGTTCCATAAACTTACACGAGATCATCCCATTTCATCCCACGTGTTGTGTGCCATTTATATTCGTTCCCACGGGCCTTATGAAAACCTTGTCAGCTGCAAGAGTCTCCTGAGTCCTTGAAGCGCACGATGATTTCTGGGCCAGTGACTGAGCTTTAAACTGCACGTGCAGGCGCATATTAAGGAGATCACACACTGATCTGCAGAGTTGTCCGTCAGTGGCCGAAGATAAGCTTGAGAAGGTCCAAGGTCACATTCTCAGCAGCATGAGCCGTAAAGCAGAAAAGTATTTTAGTTTCTAAACCAAGAAAAGCCTAGGACAGCTGCCCTTGGAAGCTCTCTTTCCATTGATAAATTCGGGGGGGGGGGTGGGGGAAAGTGTGGTGGTTGATGGTTTTTTAAAGCTATTGGGGTAGGAAATTTCGCTTTACCAAATTAGGTCAAGTGGGTAGTGGTGACTCCTTATACGAAGGCGCTGGGGCTTCCTCGGTCTCCCTGTCTGTCCCCTGTGCAGCTTAGCTGTCCTGCACCGTTTGTGTTCCTTGATTCTTCTCTGTATCACAGAGCAGCGGCCCTTCACCACGCCAATCGGAAATCACCTGTCCTGTTTCAGGGACGAAAGGAAGCGTGGCAAAGGCTTCCCTCCTGGGCTTCTCTTCTCCCCTGAAGAAAGATTAAGGGAATGCAGTGACACCTAGGCCAACTTCCCCTTCAGCTTGCTGGGCTCTGCTTCCCAGTCCCTGGAGACAAGGCATTTTAAACAAGTTCTTAGGTGACACTGCAGCTGCTGGTCCTGGGGCCTCCCTTTGAGAGTCACCGTAGTGGACAGTGATGGCCAAGAACAGAGATTTCAAAGGAACTAGTCAGAGCCAAGTTCAGGTCCAGACTCTGCCTTTCTTTAAGTAGCTGCTTATGTGGGGCTGGCACACAGCCCTTGACCCCAAGTTTCCTTACTGATAGGAGAATACAGCAGCAATACATTTTCTTGGGGGCTCTGGGAAGATTCCGAGAGATAATACACATGAAACTGTCATTTCATTTTGCACCTGTAAGAGGGTTGGTGACCTTATATCATCATCACCAGAATTACCACAAGGCTGTAAGAAGCTTCTAAACCCTGAACCACATAATAATATTGAGGCTAACACAGAAGGAAACTGTCCACACAGGCAAGAGCCAGGAATTGTGTTCATGTGGTCACACATGCATGAGGCTGGGCATGCATGATTATAAACTTTCATGGAACCAGACTGGTACGGTGCCAGACATGGCTGAAGCTGGATGTGACTTACGCTGGAACTGTTTAAAGCTGAATATACATGATGCTGGACATGCACGAGGCCAGACATGCATGGTGCTAGACATGTATGAAGCAGCACATGCATGGAAATGGGCAGCTATTAAGTCAGACATGCATGAAATGGGACATGCATGAAGGCAGATATTCATGAAGCAGAGCATGCATGAACGTGGACATGCATGAAGGTGGATATGCATGAAGGCATGCGTGAAGATAGACATACATGAAGCCAGGCATTCATGAAAGCAGACATGCATGAAATGGAACATGCATCAATGGAACATGCATGAAAAAGTACAAGCATGAAGGCAGGTACACATGAAGGTAGGTCTACATGAAGCAGGACATGCACAGACGCATACATGCATGAAGGTGGACATGTGTGAAGCCAAGTATGCATGAAGGCAGGCATGCGTGAAGGTGGCCATGTAAACAGCAGTTGATATAAATCGCCGCAGAGGAAACGATTCTGATTCAGGTGCTCACAACAAAATTGTGGCATCTTGGAGCAGCTGGTTTACATCAGCAAGATGTGGTGACGAGAAACTGGAGGAGAGCGGCTGTGCGAGCTGCGTCTAAGAAACCGGCACTGAGGGCTGGCAGAGAACAGCCGCTGGGTCAATGTAAAGTCCGCTCTTAATTCCAGCACACCCAAACATTTCTAGTAACAATGACATCATTACTTCTGACGTGCTTTGGTTTTATTTCTGCACAGTTTAAATGATAAAGGCTCTTATATGAGTCAAAGTTTGCATTTTTATAATTTTTACCTTGATTTTACTTTTGGAGCAGGATGGGGCTGTTCCACCATGAAATTACAAGTCATAAGACTTATGGAACTTACCAACTTCTAGACAAGCCTCCTAGTTCTGCTTATAGGTTCCAGAGACATAATTTGCTAGTTCATTATCTTGGCTTGATGCCAAATGGAAGAATTCTCCTCCAACAGCTTTGAAACCCAGCTGTCTGGTCTCCCAGTGTTTTATCCATGGCTCACCAGTTCCTCTCTCAATGTGGTGTCTAGGATCCTGGTTTCCATTTATTTTGGATCCCCTTTCATCTGAACTAGAACATAGCAACCCATGAGGGTCCAGTCTGCACAACTGTATTTCAGGACAAACTTGGAGAGCAATTAGTTTCAAAGAGGATTAAAAGATCAACACGTGTGGTGACCTCCTCTCCCCCTTTTCCCACGGTTTCTGTATTCACCACCAGGTCTTTTCTTGTGAGCAATGCCCTCCGGAGCCGCCCCTGTCTGTCTCTTTTATGCTCCTGTATGTGCATCTTGTCTTTTGTCTTAAGACTCACGCAAGGCAGATGGCAAGATAACTCAGTAGGTAAATGTGCCTGCGGCCAAGCATCATGAGCTGAGTTCAACCCCTGGAACCTCCATGGTGGAAGGAGAGAACTGATTCCTGCAAGTTATTAAATCAGTGTAAAAACTTATTTAAAAAGATCCACATTGCTGATGGGGAATTGGGATGCAGACCACTCTGGATTCTTCCATGCTGAACAGGGACACAGGGTGAGGCAGTTGGGGTACCCCTTCAGTGGACTCCCAAATTGCATAACTTTTAACTCTAGGGAGAAAAGAAAGTCCTTGATGGTGAATGGGAGATGTAAAGGGAAAGTAAAGGCAAGAGTAGTTAGCATTGCAAGTTCTAGACAGAGAACCAGAAAAAGGTCAGAACAGGGCAAATTTCAGAACATCTTTTCCGAAAGGTGGTTCTAACAAGCTTGTTGCATTGCTTCACATTGTCCTACTGTTCCAGTGGCCTGATAGAGACTGTGTCCACAGGCTGTTAATACACCACAAAGCTATTAGACCCCGAAAACTTGGGACTGTCTTTCAAAGCATTTAATGACAGCCTACTTTGATCTATGTTCTGATGCAGCTAAAGTTAGTGTTTGTGGGACAGAAATGCTTTTCTTTACTCTTTGTGTGTGTATGTGTATGAGAGAGAGAGAGAGAGAGAGAGAGAGAGAGAGAGAGAGAGAGAGAGAGTGAGTGTGTGTGTGTGTGTATATGTATATATATAGAAGGTGTTTCCAATTTTGATATCAGTTTCAAGATCCTGTAATAACCAACAGTGTTCTGAGTGATGTATGAACAGAATGAAATTGGACCGTGAGACAATAAAGGAGGCACATGGTGCATGCTGTTGCTCCATCAATTGTTGCTTAACCAGACAAATCAAGATATTTCATTTTTGGATAGAGCACTTGGGTCTTTCATTCCCTTTCATAACTTGACGAATAGGAGGTAGGAGTTAATCCAGAGTTTATATCTACTTTGAAACATGTTTTCTCATTTATTTTACGAGGTAGAATTAAATAGCTGTTCTATAACTTTCTTAAGTTGAATTAATCATTAATAAGACTCACTTCAAGTGTTCTTTTTATTCGACCCCTAAAGCTATCGTTGCAGAGAACTGCAGATGTCTCTTCTGTGGTTCTTGTTCTTTCTGTGGCACCTTTTTTCTCAGTGTCCGTGTGCTTATCTCTTTAATTTTTATGCTGAATTACAGGGCTGGTGACCATCTGGACCAAAGACCTATTTGACTCTTGATGATGGGGTTAGTTGTTCTCTGTCCTCTAGTGTGCTTCCCGAGGGTCACATTACTGGCTGTATTTATTTTAGTTAATCAGCTCTGTGTGTGTGTGTGTGTGTGTGTGTGTGTGTGTGTGTACACACACATGCGTGCGCACATGTGTTGGTTCATGTATGTGAAGGTACATGTCTGTGTATGCAGGTGCGAGTGCATGTGGATGCATGGATGGATGTCTAGAGGTCAGAGGTCAGCCTCAGGTGTCATTCCTCAGGCATGCCCTCTATCTTGGGTTTTGAGACAAGTTTTCTCACTGAGCCTGGAGCTCACAGATTCCGCCAGACTTACTGGCCAGTTTCCGATTGCTATCAGTTTTCCAGGCAGGTGTCTCAATTATTACAGCCGTTTCTATGGTAAGAAGCCATGGGGCATATGCGATAAGAGACTATATAACGTGATAAGAGGTCATAGTGCATATGTAGAAAGTGTCCATAGAGCACATGTAGGAAGTGTCCATAGAGCATATGAGATAAGAGATTATATGGCATATGTATGTAATGAGAGTCCATAGAGCACATGTAATAAGAGGTAATAGAGCACATGTAATAAGTGGTCATAGAGCACATGTAATAAGAGCCCATAGAACACATGTAATACACGAGGCCATAGAGCACTTGTAATTGAACAGCTATCTCAATATTTGCCTGTGGGCTGTTTTCTGTCTCTGGACTCTTAAATTGATAGTATAAACTCCATTAAGGTAGTGATTTTTAAAAAATGTTTTGCTCACTGATGAGTCTTCACTGTGATGGTTAATTTTAAATGTCAACTTGACCCCACTTAGAATCACCCAGGAAGAGAGTCTCCATTAAGGAATTAGATAGATCAGGTTGGCTTGTGTGCATGTCTGTGGGGATTGTCTTGACTGTGAAGTGGCTGGGCCACTGTGGGCAGCACCATCCCTAGGCTGGGCCCTGGATGGCTTGAGTGAAAACAGCAGCAAATCAGCAGGCAGGCAGCACCCGTGCTTTGTGCTCTCTGCTCTTGACTGCGGATGTGCTGTGCTGTGACCGGCTGCTTGAGCTCCTGCCTTGACTTCCCTGAAATGCTGGACTGTCCTGGAATTGTAAGCCAAATAAACCCTCTCCTCCCCTAAGGTGATTTTAGCCAGAGTGTTTTATCACAGCGACAGAAATGAAACCAGAACAGGACCAAAATCATCCTTGGCTTGAAATAGGCATTCAGTGAGAACTGTTGACTTGAGGACCCTGGCTCTTGGGGTGAACCGATTATGACAAAGTCAGTCCAGTGGCCTCGTAGATGTGAAAACAGAGACCATAAAAATGGGCTTAGCTGCAGATGAGGATTTATGTGTCTCTGATGAGAAAGATGGCTTCGCTTTTTGCTCACTTTTGAGACAATGTTGCTATGTAGCTCAGGCTTTCCTCAAATTTGAGATCCTTCTGTCCCTTCCTCCTCCTGCTGGGACCCTAGGTGCGGGCCACCTACCTTGGTGAGAAAATTCTTTTTATGCATAAAAGAAAGGGCTAGCGAAATCACTCAATGGCTGAAAATGCTTGTTTCACACGCCTGATGACCTGCGTTCAATCCCTGGAACCCACAGTGAAAGGAGAAAATCGATTCCTAGAGTTGCCCTCTGACCTCCACGTTTCTCTCTCTCTCTCTCTCTCTCACACACACACACACACGCACACACACACACAAATCATCACACAAAGACACACACATCACACACAGAGACAGGCTCGAGGAAGCCGGAACAGGGAGTGGGAGCTCACTGGAGATGGCGTTCCATTGGGATGATGGAAAAATTCTGCTACTAGATGGCAGTGATGGTTGCACAACACTGGAAATGAAACTGATGCCTGACCTGTTCATTTGGCAATGGCTAAAATGGTAAGGTTTATTGTGTGTGTATTCTATGTCCAAAGTAGTTTCCATAGAAAACTAAATTAACACCTAAACATGTTACAGAAAGCCAGCACACCCAGTCAAAGAGCTAACCCAGAAATTAAGAACCTATTGGATTACTGGGTATGGGGGCGGGGGATCCATCACATTAAAAATGACCGACTAAGAAATTAAAGAACAGGGTTGGAGAGATGGCTCAGTGGCTAAGAGTACTGGTTGCTCTTGCAGAGGTCCCTAGCACCCAGATGGTGGGTAACAACTGTCTGTAACTCCAGTTCCAGAGGATCTGACCCCCTCTTCTGTCCTCTGAGGGCATTGCACGACATGGGTGCACTTACCTACATGCAGGCAATACACACATACACATAAAATAAAAATATAAATAAATTTTAAAAAACATTAAAAGAAATTATGTACTGTTCCATTAAAAACATACATATTCGTGTGAAGAACACCAGCAATCTAAGAAGGAAATGGGCGAAACCAGGCATTCACGATGTTCTGGGAGAGGAAATACAAGTAGTTCATGAACTTTTGAAAAATATTAAACTGTTAATAATTTAAAACATACAAAGGGGCTGGGTGTGATGGCGCATGCCTTTAACCCCAGCACTGGGGAGGCAGAGGCAGGTAGATGTCTGTGAGATCAAGGCCAGCCTGGTCTACATATCAAGCTCC
This sequence comes from Nannospalax galili, assembly GCF_000622305.1. Classification (NCBI taxonomy): domain Eukaryota; kingdom Metazoa; phylum Chordata; class Mammalia; order Rodentia; family Spalacidae; genus Nannospalax; species Nannospalax galili. The sequence goes on along the minus strand of NW_008339867.1, from coordinate 90,155 downwards.
AGGCCAGCTGGTACTCCAGGGAGACCCTGTCTCAAAGAAACAAGACAAAACCCAACACGCCCCAAACCCAAACTAAAAACAAAACCAAAACAACAAAAACAAACAAACAAAAAAAATGAAGGGAAATAAGACCCAGTTTTCAGCCGCCAAAGTTACGAGGGTGAAAAGGTAATATTGACGTCGGTGATGGTTTATTGGCCCACCCCGCAGAATAGAATGCATGCAGTCTTTCTGAAAAGCATTTTGGTAATGCCTTAGATTCCCTTCATGCCTTGGGAATGTGTTGTGTAAGTTATCTTCCAAAAACCTGTCCTTGGGAAATAGAAATGTGATCTTGAATTAATGGTCAAGGAAATTTAACATATTTTTATGATATGCAGCATCAAATGTTTAAATATTTAATAACAGGGAAATGGTTAAATAAATCATGGCCTGAGGTGTTTGTGTTGCTGAGATGCTATCTGAGCCTCTCAGTGTGGGAGATGCCGATGAGGGGCTGTGTGTGGAAAGGGGCTATCCAGAGTGACGTCATGGGGCAAAATGCAAAGGGATTAAAAGGAAATTTATCAAAATGTTCATCATGGTCTTATCTGAATTGTAGGATTCTGGATAGTTTTTGTTTTTCATTTCATACTTTTCTATATTTTTCAGAGTTCCTATATATTAATATTAAGAAAGATGTTCTTTTTAAAAAATGTGTGTGTGTCTATGTATGTATGTCTGTGTATGTATGTGAGACGTGTGTGTGCAAGTGTGTGTGCCTATGTGCAGGGATGCAGAGGCCAGAGCAGGGCATTGGGTGTCTTTCTCTATTGCTCCATCTTATCCCCTTGAGACAACATCTCTTACGGAGCCTGCAGCTTTCTTTTGTTTTTTGGCTAGGCTCAAGGCCTTCGAGTCCCAGAGATCCTCCTGCCTCTGCCTCCTCCCAGTACTGGGACTACAGGCACAGGTAGCTAAGCCCAGCTTTTTCACATGGGTGTCGAGGATCCGAACCTAGGGCTTCATGCTTGCAAATTAAACACTTCAACCCCTGAGCTATCTCCCCAGCTCCACATGTCCTTTATGTAAATGATCTCAGAACTGTGAGCCAACTGAGCGTGTGAGCAGATGAGACACGTAATAAAAAATACTAAGAAGCAAAAACACAAATGTGTGGAAGTTTTGGCCTGAGATGCATTCCCCAGCACCCACATGGCAGCTAACAACCATCCATAACTCCAATCACAGGGGATTTGATACTTTCTTCTGGCTTCCTGGGCATTGTATGCCTGGGTGTACTTATATACATACTGGCAAAAACATTTACATACATAAAATAAATATAAATGAATTAAAAATGTATAGATTATCATTTTCTTTTATAAAATGAAAGTTTTTGTCTTATGGTAAAGAAATACTACTATTTAAAAGAAGAAGTACCTGGATGTTAAAAATTAGCCAGGCATGGTGGCACACACCTTTGATACCAGCAGAGATGGAGGCCAGCCTGATCTACATAGTGAGCTCTAGGCCAGCCGGGGCTACAGGGAGACCCTGTCTCAAAAAGAAAAAAAATAGTTTACATGATGAGAGGCAACGAAGTTGATATTCTAAACAGAGAGTCAGAATGAGAAGGCCAAAGAAAGCTTGTGTGTGGTGTGTTGCGCTGACTGTAGGGTGCAGTCCTCTGTAGCTGTAGCTGGGCTTTTGGAATGTGGTTTAGCAGGTCTGAACTGCTCTGACTTGACAGATGTGGCAATGAACTGATTCCATGCACAATGCCCAGCCTTATTAACAGTGGGAGAAGTATGAAGTAAAATCACGCCATGTGTCATCAAACTGACAGAAATAGTTATCATCTCCAGGTATAGCAGCCAGTTCCAGTAGGAAACATGAGACAGACTCTGAGAAGTGTGGGTTGGAGTTGGGAGCAAAGCCTTGTGAGGAGTGACTACCTGGAGGCCAGAGAGGCTGGGAGGCAAGGGCACAGGAGCCTGGGAGCCTTGGTGCCTTTGAAACAGGGCTGCGGGGGGAGGTGGGTCCACAGAGCATGGGGGCCTTCCTCAGGCAGGGTGGGAAGGAGGCAGAGGTACAAGGGTGTTCCTGTCTTCTTTTCCTTTCTCTGAATTGGCCAGCACTCCATGTTAGCTGAACCCAACTAACACGCATGAAGGCACGAGCTAGCTGGTGGTAAAGAGGGGCTTCCAATGTGTCCATAAACAACTTGGTCGTAGTGTTTTAAATTTATTTCAGAGGACCAGCAGAGCACGCCGTATAGACTGAGTCCTCACCCTCCTCTGACAATTTTTCCTTTGGTGAAACATAACTCACAGCTCTGAAAGTAAAATCAGTCATTTTGTATAATTCTTTATAACTATAGATAAATGAATGAATGAATCGATGAAAGGAAATCTCATTCCAACTTGCAAGAAGGAAGTGACTGAAAAAATGATTTGTAATGATTTGATTTCTATCTCAAATCTGTATGAACTGATAGGTGTGTTCATTGATCCTTTCTTCTAAGCGATGCAGATTTTGGAGTTGATAAGAAGTCAGAAATTCTTAAATGAGAACAGATAAAGTCATTCCATGCTGGGGTCATTCCTACCTGCAGTGTAAGGCATGAACCACTCTACTAGGTTCATGACTAGGTGACTAGGTGAAGGCCAGTGAAGGGAGCAGGGTGTGATCAGTGTGTGCCAGGGTGTCCTCTGAGGTCTGTGGAAGGCTAAGGCCTTGGGAATTTAAAAATGCACCCGGTCAGATGCTGTGCCTCAGTTTACCCACTCGTAAAAACAGCAGCGTGTGGTAGAATTGCTTTCAGCAAACATATCAATAAATCATTTCCATATTATTTTGCTTAGAAAAGAATTCCACTCCATGTGTTTCATAATCTGCCCATGATCTGGGAGGATTAGTGTTGGGTACTTGGATGGCAACACCATCCGTTTTCCAAGTGGGAAATTGCATGAAATGTCTTTTATAAATGTTTTGGATAATGCACACCAAACTTCAAGCCAATCATTTTCAAAAAAGAAAAGGGGGAAAAATGTAAAGATCATTAACTCTTTGAGAAATTCAGTCTCTAGAGTAAATATGTCAATTGGTGTTTCAAGAGTTTGACATAATATGCTCCTGTGATTATGGTTTTAAAAACTCCAGTATTAGCTCAGTGTTGGGGTGCTTGCCTCCCATGGACTGAGCCCTGGACTCCATCCTGAGAAAGAGAGACCCCAGAAAGCCAATTCAAAAGCCAAGTCAAAACAAAACAACCCAAAACTCCATTACTATTTAAAAAATAAAGTTATACTGTTGTAAACTATCATAAAGATTTCCCTTATTTATTACTCTGTCTAATGAGTCTTCATTATCTGGAATGTATCATTTTAGCTTAGGTGTATGCATTTGTCAAACTGTATTTCCCACCCCTAGTGAATTTCCAGATGTTTAGAGGCAGATAGAACATGTAAGGAAAGCAGAATTCTGAATAAAGGTACATGTCTTATCTGCTAGAAAGTTCTAGAGCCTGTCAGACCCCCAGAGCACATACACAATCAATGATATTTATTGCGAAAAGAAAGCACATGACACAGAGAACCTGATGCGAACGAACCCAGTGGTTCAGTGTCTTGTGTACGACCACACAGCATCACCTTAGTTTTTAACATCTTAGGTTTACAGTCATCTTGCACATGAAAGAATAAGATTAATAACTAGGAGTGGAATTTCTGGGTTATTAAATTTTGGTCGATACTGACCCTGTGGATATTGTAACCCCACCAGTAATGTAGGAGAGGTCCTTTCTCCGCAACACGGCATGTTGGATTTTTGCTGGTCTTAGTAAAAATATTATTAAAGGGTTAATGCGTGTCTTTTTCATGAGTGATAAACCGTGTCCCGTGATTGAGCCATTGGAATTTCCTTTTCTGTGAAATGTCTTATTTTTGAGTCTTTTTCTAAATGACTTGTATAAACCTTATATATTAAGAAAATATGGACTGGAGAGATGGCCCAGTGACCAATGTGCTTTTGTGACATCACGAGGCCAGGACGTCAGATCCCCAGAGCCCATGGACATGGCAGATGGGCATGGCAGCTGTGTATAATTCCAGCCTCAGGAGGCAGAGACGGGGATCCGCAGAGCAGGCTGACTAAGCCGCATCGATGAGTTCTGGGTTTGACTGAGAGACCCTGCCCCATTGAACAAGGTGGAAGGGCTATCAAGACACGCTGATTCCTGACATCAGTCTTCGGCCTGCACATGCATGTGTAGCCATGTGCAGCCATGTGCATACACATGTGCCCAGCAGGCATGTAAACATGCACACACATGCATAATACACATATGCATGAACATGGGGAAAATGAGCTTGTTGACTATCAATAACATTTTTTTTTGAGACAGGGTCTCCCTGTGTCCCCAGCTGTCCTGGAACTCGCTATGTGGACCAGGCTGGCCTAGAACTCACAGAGGTCTGCCTGCCTCTGCCTCCCAAGTGCTGGGATTGAAGGCATTCACCATCATACCCAGCATATATTTAACATTTTTTTTTTGGAATTTCCACTTTATTTTTAGTATGTAGCATCTCAAAAACATTCTCTTGGGACTTTAGAGTTTGTATGTGTTCGTGTGTGTGTCGGGGTCAGAGGCTGTCATTTCTTGGGTACTGTTCAACTTGGTTTTTTAAAAAAATATTTTTTTATTTTTATGTGTATGTGTGTATTGCCTGCATGTAGGTAAGTGTGCACCCATGTTGTGCAATGCCCGTGGAGGACAGAAGAGGCTGTTGGATTCCCTGGAACTGGAGTTAAGGACAGTTGTTAGCTGCCATGTGGGTGCTGGGATTCGAACCTGGGTCTTCCGCAAGAACAGTCAGTGTTCTTAACCACTGAGCCATCTGTCCAGCCCCTCAACTTGTTTCTTGAGACAGGGTCTCTTGTTGGCCTGGGATTTGCCATGCCTGGTCAGCATGGCCAGGGGATCCTGTGCCTCCTGGTGCTAGGATTCTAAGTATGTGCCATGCTCTTGGCTTTTCCCCTTGGCTCCTGGGGCTCCGGCTCAGGTCTGTCTCCACACACACAGGGCAAGGACTTTACTGATTGTGCTCTTTTTAGGTTTGATTTCATCCTCAGAGTAGCTTTGGTCAGTCTGGGGAGCTCTTTTAATTTCCATAGAGAATTTTCATGGTTTTGGTTTGGCTTTGTCTTTAAAGCACTGAGCTATCTGGAACTGAGCTGGTGGCTCAGGCCTATGATCTCAGTACTCAGGGGACTGCGGCCATAAGGACTGAGAGTT
>NW_008339867.1:81000-83991 GCF_000622305.1 Nannospalax galili | reverse complement strand
TCTGTCTAAAACTTTTTTTTCCTGTGGCACCTATCACTGTGTTATACAAGTTCTCAGAAGGTTTGGTCTGGCAGATACCATCAGTGATCATAATTAATTAAAAATGTCCACATAGTAAGAATTAGAAATAGATTGTGCTTACATTTTAAAAACCTCTGCAGAGACCTCTCATAGTCAGAGAATTTTCAGGTTTATAAGCCTAATTGGGAGGTTAGCCTCACAATAAAAATACCTGTGGATAAAGATAGCTCATTTTTTTGGTATATGTTCATTGAATTTTTGTGTATTTCATACACAACATTCTAATCATCTTTATACCCCTTCCCTGTCAGCACCCTTCCCTAGCTCTCCAACTGGATTTCGTGCATTCTGTCCCTTATGTTAAGGCCTATCGAGTCAAGTTAGTGTCCCTAGACATCCCTCAGTGCGAGCTCACCTGCTAGGGTCTAGTCAGCCTGTATAGAGTCTCTCCCTTAAAGACCAGTTCTTCCTCACCCAGCAGTAATCAGCTGTCCAATAGTTCTTTAGCTAAGATTGGGGCCTGCTGTCCATTTCCAGAGTTCTCTGCTGGGTTTTTGTCTGCTTGAGTTTGCTTGGGTCCAGTGCATGCTGTCACCATCGCTATAAGTTCATATGAGCAAGGTCCCAGGAGCCTGTAGGACTCTATTTTCATATGGTCACGCACCTCCTCCCTGGCTCTTACAATGTTTCCACTCCCTCTTCTGCAGTGGTCACTGAGCCCTGGGTGGGTGAAGTTTAATTTAGGAGTCCTGTCCAGGGACCTACACTCTGCAGACTAGTATGCGCCACGATATGGCCATTTGTGACCTTTTGTGTTCATTGGCCTCTGTTGCATGAGGGAGCTTCGTTATGAGAGTTGAGAGATGCATTAGTATTGTCTCTACCCCTTGTTCCACTTGGTCCATGAGCCTTAGGTGTAGAGGTTCACTGTAGATGTGTCACTGAGGGGTATCTCGCAGACACTTAATCTCCATGTGTGACCAGTTGTGGAACTCTGTAATAGTGTCTGTTGCAAAAGAAGCTTCTTTGCTCTGGAACCTCATATTTACCCTGCACTTTTACCCCAGTACTAGGGAGGCAGGGACAGGTGGATCCCTGGGGCTCACTGGCCAGCCACCCTGGCCCACTTGGCAAATCTCAGGCCAGCGAGAGACCTTGTCTAGAAGGAAGTCAGAGGAGCAAACAGCAAGTTTCTCCTCTGGCCTCCACACATATGCACGCTCACACAAATGAATTAGAGTATGCATGCGCATGTACACACACACACACACACATGCTAATCTTTGTGTGGAGATTGATCCTGGAGACTTGGACGTGCTGGGGAGCAGGTGCAGCTCTCTGCCCATGCCTTTATCCACTCACATGCCCCTGGTTTTTATGGCCTGACAGCCAACCACATTTTTCTAATTAATATTCTTTCGGTTGCCTTTTCTCCATACCTGTCAGTTTATCTGTCTAAAATTTTTTTTTTTCTGTGGCACCTATCACTGTGTTATACAAGTTCTCAGAAGGTTTGGTCTGGCAGATACCATCAGTGATTATAATTAATTAAATGTCCACATTTGTATGTATAAGAGTGTTTTGCCTGCATATATGTAAGTGCACCATGCATGTGCAATACCCACAGAGTTCAGAAGATGGCATTGGATCCCTGGAACTATACACTATTAACCACTATGTGGGTGCTGGGATTTGAACCTGGGTCCTCTGCAGGAGCAGCCAGTGCTCTTAACTGCTGAGCCGTCTCCCCAGCCCCTCCCTCCACTCTGATCTCTCCTCATGGTTCTTCCAGTCTCCGTGTTCTCCCTCTTCTCCTGTCCTTTCCCCCCTCTCTCCCATCCCATTCCTTTTTCTTCCCTCCTTCCTGTTCATTATTCCTAACACACTCATTAAAATGCGTCTTCTGGAGACTATCATTACAACTAACTGTCACACACGTATGCCTGTTTCTTGAGTGAACATCTCTGTAGTGTCTGATGTTTCACACCGAAACACAGCAAAACAAACACCCTTCTGCCGTGACTTTTTCTTTTCTTTCATTCTGTCACATTTCTCATTTGATATGTTATTAGCTTTCCATTGTTAGGATTTATTTGTGTTCCATTTTGAAGCAGAATTAAATCTTCTCTTACAGATTGATAAACACTGCAAATCAATTGTTAGATCTTACTAAATTATGATGTGAAACTATTTCCCACCATATAACCATTTGCAATAAAAATGAAGTCTATGATAATAAAACTTTTTTGACTGGAAGAGACTCTCCTAGCCGTAAATATTTCTAATGACTCATCCTTCATCGCCTTGAGCTTTATTTCTGACCGAGGTTCATACTGAGTTGACATGGTTTCTCATGTTCATGTTGACATTTTCTTGGATTCTTTTCTCTTTTTTGGTATAATTTTGCTCATAGGTGGTTCAAAGAAAAGTTTCTCCCTCACATATTCTGGATGTTTTTATTGGGGAATCACATTTGGCTTTTTGGTTTAGTTGGGTACAAATTCCCATTTTCAAAACCTTTTCCCATCAGTCCACTGTTTTCTAGCACCCTGCCCTACTGAGAGGAGGCCAGCAGCCTGGTCTTTTCTACAAATCTCTTTTCAACCTCTAACTTCTTATGCTGCGACGGACCAGCCCAGACCGGGGCAGTTCAGTCCGACGGGAACAGGGTCGTCGAGAGGGTGGACAAGGAGTCGGCGAGTGACAAACAGACACAAAGGAGCTTGATGAAAGTCTGAGTGTATTTTTACAGCTGCAAGGTTTGAAATATATACAGCAAAGATTGCGAAAGTTCATCATCAGCGTGACTGTTCTGTAATTAGTCACCTTCTAAGATTGTCAGTAAAAGTAAAACAATTTTTCCAACCATCATGTATAGCCAAAACACATTTCTCTATCTTATCAACCTGGTACCAGTCAGCAAATTTCTGCTTTATGATACTATGGTTTTTACTACCAGTTTTTATTACG
>NW_008339867.1:74703-80918 GCF_000622305.1 Nannospalax galili | reverse complement strand
ATGTTAGGGACTTATGAAGCCATCTTTCTTAGTTATTTTTTTAATCCTTAACTACAGTCTGTAGTTGCCTTTTAATGCTCTCTTGTTGATCTTTTATCAAAAGACACCAAGGTGGTCTTAATCTTGCCAATTTATCCATGAATTGTAATGAATACCAAGAAACCCTTCTTCTATCTATATTTTACTCATCTATGTCTCTCTTCTAAAAATCTGTTATTCCCTGGACTTTCCAGCATTAATTCTGCTTGACTACTTCTTGTTGCATTTAAAATAGCTTTCATTAATAGTGATGCGTCTGAAGGCAAAATTGTCTTTTGTGATTGAGTTCCCGAGAACTTTTCCTGCATACTAGGATAATTTAAAGATTTCAATAAAGGCAGAACTTTTCCTGCATACTAGGATAATTTAAAGATTTCAATAAAGGCAGTGACAGCGGTGCCAAGGACACCAGGTGCTTTCTGGGCCCCTGAAAGTCCATGATACAGTGACAGACAAAAAGATAATAGCAAGTAAAAGCAGGCCAAGTACACTGCATGTTTTTTAGCACAGCCAATTCCAAGAGGCAACCTTCCTTGAAGTTCCAGCCTCAACCCACGGAGGATCTCACGCGGGCTTCATTGGAGATGGCGTGACATTATGCTTTTTCTCTTAACTTGACTTTTTTCCCTCTTTTTTGAGACTGCATCTTCCTGTAGCCCCACTATATTATCCACTGAGCTTAACCATTGGCATCTGTGTGAAGGTAGGTTTGGAGTTATCCATTGGAGCGTGGTGGGCCCTGTAGCGGGCGCACAGCTAAAGACAGTGATTCCTCTTCTCCCAGACTCTATCAATAGTTTAGTGGTGACAGGCTGAGCCCCCTCCACCTTCCATGACTGATTGTCGACAGACCCCATCTTGTGGGGGCCACAGTTGCTGAGAGTTAATGATGGCAGTGGGTGTATTGAGTCTAACAAAGGCTTCTCACAGCCCCTCACCCTATCTTCCTGATCTTGTGAACTTTCTGCTCCCTCTTCTGAAATGTTCCTTGAGCGTCAGGGGTGGGAGGTGGGGGCAGATGTCTTATTTAGGGCTGAGTCCTTAACCATCTTGTTCTTGGATTCCTGAGTAACCATGATGTGCAGCCATGAACCTTGGTGTTCGCTGCTGTTTCATTGTAAGCAGAGACGTCTCTGACTAGGGCTGAGAGTGGCTTAATCAGAGCATAGATGTTTGTGTTGATCCCTGTGGCTGGGTACCCCAAGTTCCCACTCTGAGTGCCTCGGAACAGCAGACACTTCCTGCCTGGCAGTTCTGGAGGTCAGCAGTCAGGCGGTACCAGCCTCTCCCAGAGCTCGAGGCAACAGCCTGATTTCCCTTTAGCTTTGCTGTTTGCTGACAGCTGTTGGCAGTTTGGCTCACAGCCCTACAGTTCAGTCTCCCCTCCATCTTCACATGGTTTTCCTGCCCCCTCCCCTGTGTCTCTCTCTCTTTTTCTTATAAGGATCAATCACTGGATTAGGGCAGAGCCCAATTCAGGGTGACCTGAATAAGATATGAAAGACCTTACTTCCAAATAAGGTCACATTCTCAGCAATCCATGACCAGGACTTCAAGATGTGCTTTTGGGGGATGCAGGTCAACCTTTGATAACATTCTGAAAATTAACCACAATGTGGCCTATATGCTTATTTAGTTCTGGTACCTTCTATCTGGAGACCTAACATTAGTCTTCAACTCAAGAAATTTCTCTTTAAATTTTTAGTTTATTTGCATTTTTATGTGTATGCATGCATACCTGCTTGTCTATGTGTTTCATGTGTGTGCAATGCCTGTGGTGGCCAAAAGAAGGAGTTGGACCTCCTGGAAACCAGTTATAGATGATTGTGAACCACCATGTGGGTGTGGGGAACCGAACCTGGGTCCTCTGCAAGAGCAGCCAGTGCTCTTAACCCCTTAGGACATTTCTTAATTCTTCTTAATCGATGTGTTGTCTCTCTCTGGAACTTTTATTTGTTATATTTATTAGGTCTATAACTGCCCAGACCAGCTTCCCTGTTTGATAATCTTGTTTTTTGCTTTTGTAAATGCTTTATGTTTTCGGAGATTCCGCACCTCCCTTTTCCAATCTGCTGTTTTTATCCTCTTTTCCAGTTATTTTTCTGAAAGATTTATTTGCGCAATCATATTTTAATTTCCAAGGTAGTCTTCATTTTTCACGCTTAAAATTTTTTTTTGCATGAGGAATCCACTCAAATTCTCTTGGGACAATAACTGGAATTACTTAATGTGACTTGCTTTTCCGTGTATCATCTCCTCAGTGGAGTTGTTCTCAGTGTTCCTAGTTGTGGGTAGTGACTAGTATCTGGGGGCTGCTGGGATTGTCCACTGCAGTGTGGAGGGTCCGTTTCTGTCCTGTAATCCTTGCAGCAGTGAGCAGGGCCAACCTGGAGTTCTGTGGGAAGGGTTGAAAAATGACATGGGAACTTTGTGTGTGTGTGTGTGTCTGTGTGTGTGTGCGTGTGTGTCTGTGTGCGTGTGTGTCTGTGTGTGTGTGTGTACGTGTGTGTGCACATGTATGTGAGCTTGTGTGCACGTGGCTGTGTGTGTGCACGTGTGTGTAAACGTGAGTTTGCGTGTGTGCACGTGTGAAGACAGGCAGGAATGGCGGTGCTGTTGGCGGAGTCTCCGCTTCTCGGAGGCCTTCGGCGCCCCCTGCTGCGGCCTCCTCTTCCCTCTTCCCTTCTGCCCCTTAGCGAGTAATTTTTGGGGTCGGTCCTGCAAGCTCCGTTCTGCTTCCTGCCAAGCCCCGACACCGTGACCTGGCATTCTCTGCATCAGATATCCTACTTTCTTAAGAGAACATTTCTGCTTTTCTCTTACTTTACCTCGGGGTGGAAAGTACAGCAACCTGCTTGTCACTAGGCAACCCGCTTGTCTGCCTCACTCGCCAGAGGGAGGAGGGTCTTCCCTTCCCTTGATGCGGAGTGGTTCTTGAGTGAGTAGCTCAGGTGACTCCACTGGACCCGAGGCCACAGCATCTCCTGGGTGACCTGTCCTCAGTCCCGTCTCTCTTGGGGCCGTTTGGACTCGTCATCACTCCATTCTGGTGGAAACGCCAAAGCTCTGTGTTTTCCTTATGGTGGAGCTCAGATTTTCCAGTGTCACTGTGATGTCATTGCACTAACATGTACATGTCATGGGTGTTAGGTAAAAACACAGGCCCCATACGGCACCTTCCAAGGCAGAGTTTTTTACATCCCTTAATTCATTTTCCTATTTATACTCCCAGATATTTTATGCATGTTTTGTGGGCACACATGGAAACACACACACATACATTAATTAAAGTAATGAATATATTGGCAGGATTTTGACATGTATTTTGTGTCTTCTTTGGCATCTGGGAAAGTGAAAATTTGCATGATTCTTACAGTGTTTTTCTGTATTGATGTTGAATGAAATATGTTTGCAACATTAATCACCAAGAGATCAAGTAAGTTCTCGAATGTCTAATGATCTCAGTTTCCTAATTGGTCTGAAGATTTGAAGTGCTTTCAGCTTAAAAGCTGCTGAAGTTATCAAAACCACCATCCCACAGCAGAGTTTAAAGAGTTTTTTTTCCTCATGTTTCTTAGAACGTTGGGATGACATGTAAAACACTTTAGCTAAATTGAGAGAGAAATATTTTAAATCTTTGTTTCAGCAAAAAATCGTGGGATTGCTATTCCAGTGGATTTGGATAGCCAAGTCAACACCCTGTTCATGAAGAGCCATTCAAACATGGTCCAGAGAGCAGCCATGGGCTGGAGGCTCTCTGCCCGCTCCGGACCGCAATTCAAGGAAGCTCTGGGAGGGCCAGCGTGGGATTATAGAAACATTATCGAGAAGTTACAGGTAAGCGAGAACACAAATTATCTTGATTATTTGATCTGGGGTATCCTAACCCCCAAAACTGAAAATTCTCTCACTTGTAACCTACTGTTTGTGGTAGTTTGGTACATCACCTACAACGGATCAAGCACATGACAAAATATTTGGATTTTACTCTTGAGTGTGATAGCAGATTGTTGGGGATTCCCAGCAGTGGTAGACAGGAATTGGTCTATTTTTAAAGAGTTCATAGTGGATTTTGAGTGGTTTGTAGAGTTCAGACAGGGTCAAAGGAAGGTTTTGCATTTTCTAGGCAAAAGGTAATGGCATTTGACTTAAGAAAGTAACAGCAGGGGCTGGAGAGAAGACCCAACACTTAGGAGCACATACTGTTTCATAGAGGACCAGAGTTCGAGTCCCAGCCCCCATGTCAGGTGCTCACAACCATCTGTACCTTCTGCTCCAGGGGAATCCTGTGCCCTCTTCTGGCCTCTGCAGGTCCTGCACTCTCCACTTGTATGCTCACATGCACATACCCACATACAGACACACATACAGATAATTAGAAATGAAATAAATCTTAAAAAAGTAGCAGCAGTAATGAAGGGAAGTTGATGGATTTTGAATAAACTTGATTGTGGAGCCAAGAGAACTTAGTGAGTGTGCATGAATTGCAGGGTGATGGAAAGAGAAATCAAGAATGACTCTGAGTTAGACATTATCTAGTCATTTGCTAGGATAGAAAATAGTAGACAGAAAAAGGTCTAGGGAGAGTTGGAATCAGAAGGTCATTTAGGGACCTTTAGGTCTGAGATGCCTGTTTTAATACCTAAGAGGGCGTGTCATCCAGGTGGGTATGAATGTGGAGTGATGTGGAAAGCTAGCCATGCTGGACATATAAATGTGGAATGTTCTAGCATGTATATGGAAGTAAAATCACAGAATTGGATGAGCAGTGAGCAGAAAGAATAGATGTAGAAGAAAGAAGCCCAGGAGCAAGCAGGACTTAGCGAAGGAGAGGCCAGGATAGAAGTGGAAAATGAAGAGTCATGTCACCAAAGCCAGGGGCAGGCAGCCATCAGAGAGCGGTGTCACCATGTAGAGTGCTTAGCCATGGGCTAGTAAGAGGAGGCCTCAAAGTCGTCACCCACCTAGCAACAAGGTGGTGACCAGGGCTTGTGGGTGCTCAATGATAATGATAGTAACCTTTAAATAAGTAGAGGGTGGTATGCATTAGGGGCTGTTCTGGGCACTTTTAATCCCCACAGCAAAGCTACATGGTTGTTAGAAGCATGATTCCATACTTTCATGTGGGGTTGACACTGAACACAGAGATGATGTAGATGAAGCAAGATCAAGGAAGTGAAGACAGAATTCACCCCAATAGCACAAGCATCCATTGTTCAGTAAATGAAATAAAGAATGAATCTAAAAAGCAGGTCTGTTTTGCTAAATGTGGCCATTCTGATAAGCAACATCTGTCTTCATGTAAGGCCCACTCTCCCCTTTGAATTGTTTCCTTCCTCTTAACTGTTACCAAATGTCCCTCAGGAGATTTATTTAGAGTGGTTAAGTTAGACAGGATCACTTTTGCTGAAAATGGAAGCGTTAAACACAAGTTAACTCCTGAAATACGGCCACAGGAAACCAAGCGTGTCCACAGGACCTGGGTTCAGCCTCCAGCACTGCCCAATACATACAGATAATAAATCAATGCAGATTTTAAAATAGAGGGTGCTATCCCCTCTGATCTTCTGTAGATGAGATGAACACTAAGCAGCTTCCTGTCAAACAAAATATGCAATGCTGCTCTGAGTAAATTGTGTCTTAATGTGAGATTTCTAACATAGTTTTTAAATGAACTTTCATGCTTTAAGCATTAAAGAATGTTTAGGAAGTTATCATTGCTTATAGCTCATTCCAGAAACTCATCAGTTAGGATGGTCCCAGGACTAGTCATCACAATGGTAAAAGTGGCCTAGGCAATGAAATTTATAATTTTATGTACAAGTACCTGACATTCCCCCTTCCCCCAACCCCCGGGTTCACTGATTGACTATCTCTGAAGGTGACGTTCCTCAGATCACACAGGGCTGCCTCTCATGTTTAATTCATGCTTTCAAAGCTGCCTTGAGAACCGAAGGTGGTTTTGGTAGAAGTTGCCTGTCCCCAGCCTGTATGATAATCATGCAGCAGACTTCAACCTGCTATTTCATTGGTCAGAACTGTATAATTTGTCATACTGAGGAGGGAGGGAATAGAAAAGCCCTGATCTAGTAAACCATCAACCTTGACACTGAGTGACAGGACTCATCTTCCTGAGAGTGTTACAGCCTGACTGAGGAACAGCATTGGGATTCTTT
>NW_008339867.1:70218-74544 GCF_000622305.1 Nannospalax galili | reverse complement strand
TGCACATGGTATGCTTACATACTTGCAGGCAAAACATTCACACATAAAAAATAATAAATAAAATATTAAAGTAAATAAATAAATCTTTAGGATACACACTGGGTAGGATCTACACAGAAAACCAGACCATATTAAAGTACAAAGGGCAAACATTTGGTGTCTTGGGAACCAAGGTCCATCCTCTCTGATTCCTGGCTAGTGTTCCTAGATGTGTCCAGCTTCAAAATGTGACACAGGTCTTCACCTGGGCCTCTCGTGCTTGTGTCTTAGGATGTGGTGGCCTCCCTGGAGCAGCAGTTCAGCCCGATGATGCAGGCTGAGTTCTCAGTGCTGGTGGATGTACTGTACAGCCCAGAGCTACTGTTCCCGGAGGGAAGCGATGCGAGAATAAGATTGGAGACTTCATGTCAAAGTAAGTGGAGCCAGTCCCAAGATTCTGCTGGGGTTAAAGAGAGGCCACCTGTACGGCCATTTTCCGGTCTGCTGCTGGGCCTTAAAACCCAAAACCTAGTAGCTGATCCTTCTGAGAAAACTCCATGTCACAAATGAGGTGTCAGTATGGTAGCTACAGGCCACACATGGCAGCTTAAAGTAAAATTTACATTGAGGGCCGGAGAGATGGCTATTGTAACTATTTTATGACTATTTTCTACTCTGGCCCTTACCTCCCCTTTCCCATCTCTGCCAAGAGCTAAGTTTCCTTTGCAAAGACAGCTAACAAGACTAGAATTCAGTTTTATCAGCAGCCACGCTGGGCCCTTCCACTGCTGTGCACGGCACTCTGGTAAAGCTGAGTTGGAGAATGAGAGCCCTGGATGAAGGCAGAGCTCTTCATCCATTTCCTCCAGTGGATGCTGTCCGCTTAGGGATTTTCAGGTTAACTAAGGTAGCAGCAGCTAGCTCATTTAAAAACCCGAGATAGAAAAAAATATAAAATGTCAGAGTACATCTCACAGTAAAGAGAAATTTTGGGTCAGTGTACACATGTTCACACAAGTATACTTATAGATTGGGTTGTTTTATGGACTGTGTTCCTTGTTTGCTCATAGAAAACACATTTTAAAGTCACTGAGCCTACCCAGTCAAACATTACATCACATATGAATTCCTTTCAGAAATCCATAAGTGGTCATGCAACCTTGAGGCTGATATTTTCAATATGGTGAATGAATTAAGTAGTTTTACCTAAGGAGGATAGAAATATTTAGCCTCAGAATAAACAATCAAAAGAAATTTATGGTATCTAACCAAACAACTTTGCTGCATTGTGACTGTGATGTGAAGAATGGAAGGCAGGCCTGGAAGTTAGAGACACGGGTTAGATACACGGGTCACTTTTCTCAGGAGCTCTTGGACAGTTTCTCCTTCTGCCTGCTGGACTTGGTCACATGGGTGTATCATACAGTGTCCAGACTGTGCATCTGAGAGGAAGTCGCTATCCATTTGTGATAGATAGATAGATAGGTAGCCACCTGTATGGGCATTTTCCGGTCTGCTGCTGGGCCTTAAAACCCAAAACCTAGTAGCTGATCCTTCTGAGAAAACTCCATGTCACAAATGAGGTGTCAGTATGGTAGCGACAGGCCACACATGGCAGCTTAAAGTAAAATTTACATTGAGGGCCGGAGAGATGGCTATTGTAACTATTTTATGACTATTTTCTACTCTGGCCCTTACCTCCCCTTTCCCATCTCTGCCAAGAGCTAAGTTTCCTTTGCAAAGACAGCTAACAAGACTAGAATTCAATTTTATCAATAGCCACGCTGGGCCCTTCCACTGCTGTGCATGGCACTCTGGTAAAGCTGAGTTGGAGAATGAGAGCCCTGGGTGAAGGCAGAGCTCTTCATCCATTTCCTCCAGTGGATGCTGTCCGCTTAGGGATTTTCAGGTTAACTAAGGTAGCAGCAGCTAGCTCATTTAAAAACCCGAGATAGAAAAAAATATAAAATGTCAGAGTACATCTCACAGTAAAGAGAAATTTTGGGTCAGTGTACACATGTTCACACAAGTATACTTATAGATTGGGTTGTTTTATGGACTGTGTTCCTTGTTTGCTCATAGAAAACACATTTTAAAGTCACTGAGCCTACCCAGTCAAACATTACATCACATATGAATTCCTTTCAGAAATCCATAAGTGGTCATGCAACCTTGAGGCTGATATTTTCAATATGGTGAATGAATTAAGTAGTTTTACCTAAGGAGGATAGAAATATTTAGCCTCAGAATAAACAATCAGAAGAAATTTATGGTATCTAACCAAACAACTTTGCTGCATTGTGACTGTGATGTGAAGAATGGAAGGCAGGCCTGGAAGTTAGAGACATGGGTCGCTTTTCTCACAGGAACTCTTGGACAGTTTCTCCTTCTGCCTGCTGGACTTGGTCACATGGGTGTATCATACAGTGTCCTGACTGTGCATCTGAGAGGAAGTCGCTATCCATTTGAATGCTGTGCCTTCAGCAGGAAATGGGGTTCATTTCAAAATATTACCAGCTGACCCACCCCTACATCGCAAGGGCCCAGACATGTGCCTTCTTCCAACGCTGTCATTAGGTGCCAAGTTTGGCTAGGAAACTTCTGGTTGTTTCTTTGACCCTCGCTGTCCTGTGCCTCATCTGCCCCTCACTTTGCTGCAGCCTCTCCTGTCATACCTCCATTTTCCTCCATGGTGTCTCCCTCATGCAGGAAGGCAGTCGCAGACCCGTTCTAACAGCTGTTTCCTATTTTCTTTAGAAAACATTTGCGATCTCCTCCCTCCATCTCGCCATCCCTTCTTTCCTCCTGCTGTCTGCCTCAGCCTCCCAAATTCTGGGATTGTAGGCATGTCAGTAATTCTCCACAGTGGGCTACATTGAATGCTCTTTAGCACGGCATTCCAGCCTCTCCTTTCCTGTTTCCTGTTTGCTGTTTCCTGGAAGTGACTGCGGCCTTCCACCGCTGCCTTTGTCTGTACTGTTCCCTTCAGGTTCACCTTCTCTCCCCACCTTTCCTGCCCTGTGAGGTCTTCACGCTGATGTGTTCCCTCTTTCCCAAAGCCCACAACTGGCTCTGGGAATTTCCTGCAGCACAGTGGAGAGCTTTCTTTGTCTAGTTTATCGCTTTTGCCAGTACCTCTATGCACAGCTGACACATGCAGCCTGTTGCCTGCTGGGACCCTGCCCTGAAACTCTAGACATTGGTTGATGAGCTGTGGCATGCTGGTACAGAGCAGAACTCTGGGGGAGGGGGAACTCTGAAGTCTATTTCCAGGTCTCCCCACTAAGATTACACACCCAGAGGCAAGTTGCATCATCTGTCTGGGCCCACTTCCTCTTTAGTGAATTTAGCCAGGTTATGGAATCTGTCTCTGGCTTTCGGTGAGGATGAATTGAGAGAATCCTTGGAACTTCTTTCTTCAACCTTGATCCCCAAGAAACACTAGCTGGGCACTAATGAGAGAAAGCTGCTCTCCCCAGAGTTATATCCCATAGTATTAATGCTACATCATCCTAATTGTTCATTTCCTCTTAGTCTGCATCATTTTGTCCCTCTGAGGAGACATGCATGAACAAGACCATTGAAGGACCAGCCTTTTAACAGCATAGGCTGTGAATGCTGAATTAAATATCCTGATTACAAGTATTTCACTTGATTTTGAATCTTGGGGTGGTTTATAATCACCATCCTGAAAGACTCCTAGCACAATCCCAGTGCACAGTTCACTACAGGAGCATGAAGGGTTAGTTCTTGTCTAAATCATAGCAAAGTAGCAAATGCATTAAGCTATCCTGTGGCTACTTTTTTCTCCTCTAATCGCAGAAACTGGCTGCTTCCACCAAGCCCTGGCACAGAAAAGTAGCGTCTTACATTAATTGAAAATGGGAAACAGTTTGGTATGACAAGGTCATGATGATGTTATCTACTGCTTCCTGTAGTTAAGGTGATACAATGCATAGAAAATAATATATGATTTGATAATATGTAGTATGTTGTGCAAATCTTTTTCTACTAGTAGAATAGAAAGGGGGAGAGTAGTGTGTCCTTGTTTCTCAGTATTGTGTCCCGTAAGAGAATATGCCAGCCTAGTTTGCGGATCACTGGGGTGCAGTGCCTGCATCAGAGCCCTGGGGTGCACATGAGTACACATCATACATCAGAGCACTGAGTACACATCATACATCAGAGCACTGAGTACACATCATACATCAGAACACTGAGTACACATCATACACCAGAACACTGAGTACACATCACACATCAGAACACTGGGTACACATCACACATCAGAGCACTGAGTACACATCATACAGCAGAGCACTGAGTACACATCACACATCAGAGAAA
>NW_008339867.1:55476-69758 GCF_000622305.1 Nannospalax galili | reverse complement strand
ACATCAGAGCACTGAGTACACGTCACACATCAGAGTACTGGGTACACATCATACAACAGAACACTGAGTACACATCACACATCAGAACACTGAGTACACATCATACATCAGTGCACACATCACACAACGTCAGAGCACTGGGTACACATCACACATCAGAGCACTGAGTACACATCATACATCAGAACACTGAGTACACATCATACATTCGAACACTGAGTACACATCATACATCAGAACACTGGGTACACATCACACATCAGAGCATTGGGTACACATCATACATCAGAGCACTGAGTACACATCATACATCAGAGTACTGGGTGCACCTCATACGTCAGAACACTGCTATATACTACAGGCATGGTACCAAGCAAATGCTATAGGCTGAATTATAGTTTTGAAACTTGGACACTATGTATGCAGTTCACCTTGGTGTCTCCTGTTGTGACTGCTCTGCGCTGCTGCACATCTTCACGCACGTACCTCTGTGAGGAGTCAGTGTCCTCTTTCAGGATTGGTGTTGTACTTTCAGGTTTATCAATCACACAACGAAGCTGATGGAGAAAGAAGAAAAACTGTGCATAAATATTCTCCAGACCCTCTGAGAAATGCTGGAGAAGAAGGACAGCTCTGTGGAGGAGGTCTGCTTTCTCCTCTTTGTGGAGGAGGTCTGCTTTCTCTTCGTGGAGGAGGTCTGCTTTCTCTTCGTGGAGGAGGTCTGCTTTCTCTTCGTGGATGAGGTCTGCTTTCTCTTCGTGGAGGAGGTCTGCTTTCTCTTCGTGGAGGAGGTCTGCTTTCTCTTTTAATTTTTAGAGTTTGAAAATGGAGTTATTTAAAGGTAGTTTTGGCATTTGGAAAATAAGTACATATGGATTGCAAAAGGCAATTATATGACTTTATGATGTGTTACTGCTGTGTTTGGTGAATTGAATTGTTGCCTTTTTGTGGTATTTATTTTTACGCCTTGTTTTGCACTGAATTTTGGCTCATTAGAGTGGATTGAATGTCCAAATATTTATTTCAACATATTCTATCTTGCATAGTTATGTTTCCTAGAGGTTTCAGTGGATTGATGGGCTCAAAAACCTTTTTTTTGGTCTTTTTGAGACAGGGTCTCCCTGTAGCCCCAGCTGACCCGGAACTCACTATGTAGACCAGGCTGGCCTTGAACTCACAGAGATCCTCCAGCCTCTGCCTCCCAAGTGATGGGATTAAAGGCGTGCGCCACCACACCTGGCTTAAAAACTTTTTTGTTACTGTGATTTGAGC
This sequence comes from Nannospalax galili, assembly GCF_000622305.1. Taxonomy (NCBI): domain Eukaryota; kingdom Metazoa; phylum Chordata; class Mammalia; order Rodentia; family Spalacidae; genus Nannospalax; species Nannospalax galili. The sequence continues at coordinate 68,486 of NW_008339867.1, read as the reverse complement.
ACAGATCCTGTGCATGATAGGCTAGTGCTTAACATGGAACTCTCTTCACACCTAACTTCCAAATGACCTTTGTAAACAAGTGACTGGCACGCACTGTTTAGATTTATATATAGGTCCAGCTGTTTACAGTGTCTGTGCATGTTGGTGTCTGTTGTTTTTTTAAATTATAATTATCTGTTTGTTATTTTTAACAGTGTTATGCTGGGTATAAGATAATACTATTTTTTAATAGGTGGAATAGTTTCTATTCTTTGCTTTGTTAACTACTGCACCATTGATTTTTGGAGATTATCAACTTACAGATTGTCAGTCAGTTATTAAAAATGACAGCTCAGGTGGCTCATTAAGTAGCAGCTAGCAGCACGTTTAATACCTAGGGGGATACTCTTAAATATAAAATACAACTCTTGAGAAGTTCCCCCTTTCCTGCATTTGCTTTCTTTTTTCTTTTTTTTTTAAAGCTAGCTACTTACTCTTTTAATTAGGATTATCAATATCAAACAAAATTTGTTTAGCGTACTTCCAAAAGTTGTAATCATTTGCTGTTTTAGAACCACAGAGTTAGTTTTATTTTGTCAGTGTGTGAATGTGCTATGTAATTATAGAAAGACTGTGGTGATTGTTTCTTAGTACATACCTGTAGACAATCAATGACATGGAATATTGTTGATTAGGAGGAGGAGTCTTGCTTCAAAATGCTTCATCAGCCAGGCAGGGAGAAGGCTGAGTGGGTAAAATGCTTGCTGCACGAACATGGGGACCCACATTCTGTCCTTAGAACCAATGTAATGGGCATAGTGGTGTGGACTTGAAACCCCAGAGCTGGGTGGTGGGGACAGGAGCATCTCTGGGGCTTGCTGGCCAGGCAGCCCAGCCCACTGGGTCAGTTTCAGGCCAAGCAACCCTGTCTCAAAACAAAGGTGATGGCACCTGAGGGGTGACACCAGGGTCGTCCTTTGACATCCTCATACCCCCCCCACGCGTGCACGTACACACACACACACACACACACACACACACACACACAGATTCCGATGTTCACTTTAGTGATCAAAATGCCTTCTGCTTTAGACCCAATGATTAAACTATATTTGACCAACAAATTGTCAAAATAAATGTGGTTTGTGCAACTTTAACAAGTGTTTTCCGGCCTAAGATAGAGGAAAATACGCATTTGAGAATACATTATGCTCATTTTCCTTTGTAATTATTGTTGTCTTGTTATTTCTTAAACTATTACTGTAGGTTAGTTGATTTTGACTGAAAATCCCAAAGCAGAAATATTCGGACAACGTAGTTTTTACGACAACTCTTCCAGTTGGTACGGCAGACCCACACTGAACACTCTGAAGGAAACTAGGAGGGTGATCAGGCTTTTGCTCACTAGTTGATGAGCATTTCAATGTATCTTCTAAGCTGCTCTAAGTTAATCACCCTGTTTGTTCCCTCTGATGTCCATAGCTCAGGTTTTCATTTTTGTCTGGAAAACCCCTAGTGGTTTACACATGTGCTTCCATACACATGCAAACGTGCAAATGTCTATGCACCTACTGTGTACACCAAAGGGAGCCTGATGAGATAGAATGATTCACATATCTGCCTTGTGAGACAGCACTGGATGCCCTCCCCGTGCCAGCTGGCCTTCTTAAACAGTTGACGCTTGGTGATCTATGCCAGCAAACGAGGGTGCAGTGACTCCAGTCTGGGTAGTAGTATTAGAGAAAAGACTAGTCAAAATCACTACCTACCACTCCTGGGGGCAGTCTTAAAAAAAAAAGAAACCCAGTTTTTCAGTAGTAGGAAAATAGGTGCCTATGTTCCATGGTTATATAAGTTCACTATTTACCAAACTCTTATGTCATAAAACTACACTGATCTTACAGATTGTGAGATCATTGGTAAAATTAAGGTGTCAGCAGAGTGTGCGCCATCCAGAGGCTGTAGGGCAGTATTCATTTCCTAGTCCTTTCTGTCCTTTAGAGGCAGAACATGGGGACCCTGCTTTCCTTAGCTCTTGGGCCCTTCTGTAATCTTCAAAGCCAGTTAGTGTGGACCTTCCCAGTCAACCTTCCTCTCCTCTTCCTCTCTCTCTGTCCTCCACCCCCCAGTTGTCAGAACTCTCTCTTACTCTGATACTCTTGCCTCCCTCTTATGAGACCCTTGATCACATTGGAACCACCTGAATAATCTGATCCCCAATATCAGGATTTCAACTTCATCCACCTGTGAACCACTTTGCTATGTAATGTAACATGTTACAGTTTCTGTGACTAGCAAGAGATCACAAGGCGTGGACATCTTTGGGGAGTGCAATTATCTAGCCTTCCACAATGATTCGTGTGTGTGTGTGTGTGTGTGTGTGTGTGTGTGCGCGCGCGCATTTGTATGTGTGGATGGGCCAATAAACTTCCTTTAAAACACCAGAGAACCCTAAGTTTGTTTCTTGTTTGAACCAAATGTCTCTTCAAAGCAATTTCCAATTAGATTTTTATGAGTCTTCTTTGTTTGATATTTTAGGAAATAGTTTAAGGACATATGATTAACTGAATCTCATCTGGTATTTAGTTAAATTTCTTAGTTAAATTTCCTTAAATTTTTAATTTGCATTATCTTTGGGCACATATCCTAAATTAGTTGTCCTTAGAATGCTTGTCCTTGCCTTTGATCTAAAGGCTGAGCTAAGGTGTAAGTGATGCCTTCCTTAGAGATTCTTGAAAGAACAATACAAGTATGGGAAATTTAATTTCCTCTTAGGTGGTCTATTCGAACCCACCTAGGGGATCAAACCATGATTTAAGCTATAATCTTTATTTTTATTGAAGAAAAACATGAAAGTTGTTTCTAGAAAGTCCTTAAAGGGAAAACTTACCTGATGTTTAGAAAAACTCCATTAAAATATCTGTTGTGTGGGTGACTGCAATGAAAATTCTACAAAGAATGTAACTCCCACAACCTTGAATGGAATTGTCTTGTGTTTTTGAAGCTTTTTAAAGATAGTTTTTTTTAAAATACTTCTGTTGGGAGTTTGAAGAGGAAAAGAGAGTGATTGTTTCATAAAGCCCAGGGCATCATGGCCTCTGGTGTTGGCCTGGGTTCCCCTCTTCTAGGGTCTCTCTGCCAGAGAGCAATGCTGACTGTGTGTGTGCATGCACGTGTGTGTGTCTCTCGCTGTATATATCTGTATCTGTGTGTATCTGTCTATATGTGTCTGTCTATGTGTCTGTGTGTGTATGTGTGTGTCTGTGAATCTATGTGTTTCTCTCTGTGTGTCTGTGTGTCTATGTGTATCTGTGTGTGCCTCTCTGCATGTCTCTGTGTTTCTGGTGTCTGTGAGTGTGTCTGTATTTCTCTCTATCTCTCTTTTTCCAAGAGCAGCATTTGTTTCAGCTTTTGCTGCTCAATGTACATTTCGTTAGGATTCATAGACCATTGCAAATTATTTCTCTCATAAAAAGAAAACAAATAGATCATACAATGTGACAGTGTTTGCAGCTTCAACTCTAAACATGTACAATTTCTGTCTTCTGAATTAGAATTGGAAAAGGTAGTTGTTCTGGCTTCACTCTGTTACTGTAATGAAACATTCTTACCAGCGCTGGAGTGACGCAGTTAGCATGTAACTGCTCTTGCAGAGGACCTTTTTGGCTCCCAGTACCCAAGTCAGGTGGCTTACTACTACCTGTAACTCCAGCTCCAGGGGATCACATGCCTCTTCTGGCCTCTGCAGGCACTTCCTCACATGTGATTTACACACACACACACACAGTCACACACACATACACACATACATACTGAGGGAAGTCAGGGACTTCAGGTCATGGTCCATCGCTGAGGGAAGTCAGGGACTCAAGCAGGAGCTTGAAGCACAAGCCGTGGAGGAGAGTTGCTTGCTGACTTTCTCAGGCTCATGAGGAGCTGGTTTTCTTAAACAGCCCGGGACTGCTTTCCTAGGGATGATGCTGCCCACCACGGCTGGGCTCTCTTTTATCAATTAACAATCAAGACATACCACAGGTCTGATTGAGGAAGTTCCTCAATAGAACCTTCCTCTCAGATGACTCAAAGCTGTGTCAAGTTGACAATTAAAGATAATAGGACACTAATCAATACTGAAAATACTCACTGATACTAATAAAGTCATTTACATGGTAGTCAAAAAAGTTGACCTACCTAGAATGCTTATCCTAGTTTCCCCTGTGGATACCTTTGTGTCTACTTATGTCACACGGGTAGGAAACAAAGGACAACAAAGATGTTTAATAAAGTTCAGTGTTTGAATTTTAACTTTAAATGTTCAAATTTATATTTATACTATATGTCTTTGAAATATTTCAAGGAGACTTATAATAATTATGGTGCAGTTTTAAGCATTGGCATTTATAAAAAATAGTAATTGGCACTTACCGTATTGTCAGGCTGTTTTCTTAATCCTGTGTGTGTGTGTGTGTGTGTGTGTGTGTGTGCGCGTGCGCATGCGCATGTGTGTGATTTTATTTAATCTTCAGTCCCGTTTCACAGGTAGTATTATTATCTCCTTGTACTGATGAAGGCACTGAGGCGTGGAGAGTTTATGGCCGGGCATCTGGCAGGGAGAGGAATCACAGCCATGATTCCAGCCTGAACGTCCTAGCTGCACGCTGTAACTAGCATGTTGGATCCAAACACATTGTAGAGTTTGCAATTTCAGCTGTTCTGTTTTCTCTCAAACACAACCAAGTAAGACGAAAGTTCTTTAACTTTTATTCTTGATAAAACTCACCCAGTGTGGTCGGAAAGCATGACGCAGCTCCTCAGCACACTGCTAACGAAAAGCTCGAGCATTGCAGTCCAAGGTGAGTGGGGTAAGAGGAAGCAGCACGAGCTGCGGCTTTTTTGAAGTTTAATCTTTACAGACCTACAGTTGTGATGAGTCCTGCCTTCAACACTTCATCATTGTGAGCTGAGTTGGTTCTAAGCAGCACATTAGATTTAAAATTTCTAGACAGTACTCAGCAGAAAGACTGTTGTCTACAGCCCCTTGTGCAAATGTGGCATTCAACGAACAGTGTAACATCTGATTGAGAGCTGTGATCCTTACCAAAGCCCTGTGGGGCAGATGGAATTTACACATTAGACAAAGCTAGGCGACAGCTTCTGACTTGAAAGTTGGTATCTGGGCATGATTTGGGTAAGGATCTTTCAGAAAGGATGTTGTGAGTTATTTTAAAGATGTCTTTTTAATTGGTCTTTTTCCTCAGCAGGGAAAAAAAATCTCATTATCACTTTTAGTTCTGATTGTGAGAATCAGCAAAAGAGGAAGTTGGAATTATACTGAGCAACTTAACTCCTATGTCAGATATGCATGGTTGTCAGTCCTCAGAGTAATCACTCAGTTCTGAACTTTTAAACTGCACCAGTTCCTCTTACTGTAAAAAGGTACCTGGGATCATTAGCTGCTTTGCACACACTCCCTCTGCTTTGGAGCAGGCTGATAGATATGTTTAGATAGAAATGGAAATGGCTTAAGAACTTGGTTGAGGGTCTGGAGAGATGGCTCAGCGGTTAAGAACAGAGGACCCAGTTTCAATTCCCAGCACCCATATGGTGGCTAACAACCACCTGTAACTCCAGTTCCAGGGAATCTAGTGCCCTCTTCTGACCTCCACAGGTATTGCACGACATGGGTACACTTACATACATGCAGGCATACCCTCATACACATAAAATAAAAATAATAAAATATATTAAAAAAAAGAACATGGGGGCTGGAGAGATGGCTCAGCGGTTAAGAACACTGGCTGTTCTTGTAGGAGACCTGGGTTTGAATCCCAGCACCCACATGGCAGCTAACAACTATCCGTAACTCCAGTTCTAAGGAATCTGACGCCTCTTCTGACCTCCGTGGGCATTGTATGACATGGGTGCACGTACCTACATGCAGGCAATACATGCATACACGTAAAATAAAAAGTGATAAGTTTAGCAGATTTTTGTAATTACTGTGATCTTACTAAAAATATACAGAATTCTTTTCATTTTGGCTTTACTTCCCCATTTTAAAATCTGAAACAACACTCATGGTCTTGAGGGTTTTTAAAAAAATATGTTACGAATTTTCAGAGATCTTCAACTAAAAGATGATAATGAAAATTTTGCCCATGCTCAGAAAATGACCAGCATTTACTTCCCCTAGTATTAATGAGACAGGCGCCCAATTAGTGAAACATGGCATTGTAATCAACAGACTAACTTGGGTAAAATTAAAAGGTAAAAACAAAATAAAACAAAAAACCAAACCAATGCACCAAAAACCAAAAAAACTAAAATAAAACAAAAACCACAAACCAAATAGAAAGAAAAGGACACAATAGTAAACAAGAAAAAGAAAAGAAACAGTAACCTCGCCATCCTGTTAAATTACCAGGCAGTCATTTCTACCTAGTCTGACACAAGCTCTTCTCTCAGGACTTGTTGCAAGGCTGTTTTAACTCTGGTTTTCTCTGTCTTCTGATGTTTGGGCATTTCTCTCTTCAGACCTGTCTGGTTTGCATGGACCTTGTGCCATTTCCTTATGAATGTTTTCTGTGTTCTGCCATTTTAAAAAAACTAGGAACCTTTCAGGATGGGTCTGATATGTAATAGCCACTGAAGTGATGCGCCAAGTCCTTCAGTGCTGAACTCCCGGGGTTCTGCTTTTCTTGTCTCTGCCTGCACTCCATGCCCTGTTGTACTGGGCACTGCTGATCTGGAAGACTCGTCAGTGTTTAGCGTCACATGCTGCACACAGCCATTGATCAATGATGAACTTACACACACTCTAAAGGTAGGGATGGTATGTTGGCCTTTGCCAGTTCTAGCCAGGAAGTGGATTCTTGAAGGATCACCTCAAGGTCTACTTTGCACATCTTTGTGCTGGAAGCAGCAGGTTTTGTGTACTTGACTCATCTGCAAAGTCAGACTGGCAGCAGAGAGCCTCGGCACTCAAGGCTGCAGAGGAGGCAGTGTCTCTGGAGCAGTGTGTAGGGAGTTGCAATACCTGCTGCATGGCCTGCAAAGAGAAGGTGGGAGGGTGTCGGACCCCAGACACGATGCCCAGGAGCAGGGAGAACTCAGCTGAGGGTGTGGAGCCAAGGCCAGAAGCGGCATCTGAAGACCAGCAATGAGAAGGGCTTGCTCTAGGGACCAAGGCTTCCCTTCCCCGAGAGCTGTGGTCAGAAGATGCAGGAGACTCAGACCGTGAATGCAGCAGCCATGCTTCAAGTGGAGGCTTAGAGTCTAGAGAAAGCCCCCTATAAAATCAGGGGCCGTGGGACTGTCTGCCAGGGACACTGGGGTATACCAGCTGGCTGCAGAACACCCTAACTACTGACCTCAGACCACACCAGAATCCCCCACCACAGGACACAGGGTGGAAGTAGTGTATGAAAGTGTTCCACAGATGACAAAGGACAGTTTGTAGAGTGGATCCACCTGATGCACCTTAGGTTTCCCAACAGATCCATCAGATTCTGGACCAGTACTTGAATGGGTTTGCACCACTGAGTGTATGAGGTGCCAAAAACACGTTGTCTCATTGTACACAGCTGTTGCCCTAGGTACAGATCTGGAGAAGCCATTGGCCAGGTACCAGGTGGCCTGTGTCCACGCAGATCTTTGCAGTATCTCACAGCGGTACCAAAGTACGAATCATCATTTTGTGGCTGAAGGCATAGGCATCCAGTGTGGTGTGCTCTGGAGAGTTTCTTGTGCTTAGTGACCAGTGAACTGTGAAGGCAAATCCAGGGGTCCCCGGCCAGCTCTGTATGAAACTTCTTTATGGTGTCAGGGACTAAATAATGCTGCCAAAAATAAATGGCGGTTTAAATTTGATTGCAGTTTTTCAAGCTGGTGTTGCAGACTTTTGCTGCCTCCAGAAATCTGAAAGTTGAAGCATTTTTTTTTCTTTTGAAGTAGCATCTTGTTATGCATCCTGTGCTGGCCCTGAACTTGTGGCCATCCTCCTGCACCTCCTCAGTGCTGGGATTACGGATGTGAGCTACCAGCCGGGCCAAGCAAATCTTTTAATTTTTATTTTTTTGAGACAGGCAGGGTCCTACTATGTAGCCCTGACTGGCCTGTGTAGATCAGGCTGGCATTGAACTCAAACAGGTTCACCTGCCTCTGCCTTCTGAGAGCTGAGCTTAAAGGCATGTGCCACCAGGCCCGGCCACAAGTAAATCTTAAGCATAAAATCAAAAGGCTGGAGAGATGGCTCAGTGGTTAAGAGTAGTTTCTACTCTCCCAGAGGACCCAAGTTCAGTTCCCAGATATCACATTATGTGGCTCACAACTTCCTGTAACTCCAGATCCTGGGGGATCTGATGCCCCTGGCCTCCATGGCCACCTGTACTCATGTGCACATATCCACACATAGAAACCCACGTATACACATAATTAAAAATTTTCAAAGAATAAAATTAAAATGTGCATATATTCTTATTCATTTTGAGATGTGTGCCCTGAACAATGTAACTTCTAAAACTTGGAGGGCATTTTGTCATATTGTAAGTCATTGAAACCACATGATTATGAAATAATTGAGAATCTGAGGCACAGAGAAGTTAAGAAATGTGCCCAAGTTTGCACAGAAAAGCCTGGTAGATCCAGGAGGAGTCTGAAGGCTTATAGCTTGAGATTTCCAGATCAGAGTCCTGATCTCTGCATGAGGCTGCCTCTTGTTGTGTTGTGCTGTGTGGTTAGCCTGCAGAGCTGAGGTTAGCCTGTAGAGCTGAGGTTAGCCCAAAGAGCTGAGGTTAACCTACAGAGCTGAGGTTAGCCCAAAGAGCTGAGGTTAGCCTGAAGAGCTGTAGGAATGCCATGTGTGACCAGAGAAGAAAAGTGTTTTTTTGTTTAAAACAGCACAGACTGCCAGACATGGTGGCTGTTAATCCCAGCACTTGGGAGGCAGAGGCAATCTCTATGAGTTTGAAGCCACTGTGGTCTATATAGAAAGTTCTAGGCCAGCCAGGGCTATGTAGTGTGACCCCGACTCAACAAACAAAACAAAAACAAAAAAAGCAAACTGGCACAGACCATCGTAAGATATTTCTTCTGTGCCCAATGGTTTCTGAGTGTCTGCCATTTGCCAGTTCCTCCACAGTCAGCTTAGTTCCCCCAGCTCCATCTGGCGCCTGAGAATCACAAGGCTTTCTGGATAGTTCCTCTTTGCTTCAGCAAAACAACACCCAACAGTTTGAACATTCGCAGATTGCTCAGCAGAGTTACAAGGCTTGTTTTTTCACAGTTGTTGTTGGCTTTTGGTTGAGTTTTTAATTAAAATTCAAACCATGGACTCTACTACTTACATAAGCACAGATCAGGGAAAACAAAATAAATGTGGTATGTAAATGAAAAAATGTGGTGGCTTCATGGAAGGAGCCTGCGATGCAGAGTACTCTTAAGCAAGAACAATGGAACCATTTGAGTTCAGTGCCAAGGTTTACCGTGGAGATGGGAGAGTCAGGATGATGCAGAGAGCTTCACAGAGGGCTAGGCGGATGGACCCCTGTCCAGGGTGCTGACTTGACCCCACTTTCTCCCACATTGTCAGAGGACAGTAATCAGGCTGGTGTTGGCCCCATAGTGCGATAAGAAAGTAGTAACATCCCACTTTACCCTGTGATTGTCCTTACTGTCTTGTTAACCACCACCAGGATGTATGTATCCATTTATTTAAATACAGACTGTGACTGTGGAGATTTGGCCAAAAGTCCCCTATTTCTTTGGCAGTTAGACAAGACCTTTGGCTACTAGGTTCATTGTCCAGATTCTTGAAAAGATCCCTGACATTAATCTCACCACGCGCTTGCCATTTAGTGCACAGAGAAAACTCTACACTCTGTCTGCAGGGCAGCCCACATTTCCTTGGTATCTCTCTATACCCCCATCTCTCAGGTTCTTTCCCCTTCCAGCAGACTCTCCCATGTCCTTTCCCCCCCTTGAGAAGGGGCTCTACCACCTTGGTTGCATGCAGACTCAGTGTTCCTGAGGCTTGCAGCTTGCTTGGCCCTGGGTGGGGTAGCCTCTCTTTTCCCACTCCTCCATGTCAAGAGTTTGGTGTGCACGTGACGTCCCATTGTGACCTCAAGGCTGACACCATGCCCTCTTTCAAACCTGTGCTTGCTCCTTTTGAGGTGAAGGCCCCAGAGGCACGTCTCCCTTACAACTGCCAGCCTCTCACCACCCCCGCTCATTCACCCTAGACTTTGGAACCGTACGTACATCCTGTTTGGGCCTTGGACCTGCTTGGCTTGACTCATGGTGTTTTAGACCATGACAGCTATGCCTGTGGCCTCTGCAGACCTTGACCTTTGCATCTTCAGTGACCTTTCCCTTTCCTCCATCTACCTCTTGCTTCTTGGATAACCCCTGGGAAGTTTTCAACTCTGAGAATCGCTTCTTTCCCACCAGTGCTAATTCAAGAATCCCAAAACTCAAACAACTGACTCTTCCATCCACTCCCTTTGCTTTTTTAGCTCATTATGACCATCCTTGGACTAAATAGGACCACAGAGCTCTCTAATTTCCCATTTTTCAAGCTTGCTTCTTCCCCTGTACATTGGTCTTAGCATTAGAGTTACAAGTGCTACTCTTAAGCAGCGGAGACAGGACACCAGCTCACAGTGTTCACAAAACAACAGGGAAGAGGGGTAAGTTATTCCCTCCCAGGGAAATTGGAATAATGCTCACAAAAGATGAGGGGAAGGTGACGGCTGGTGACAGTAACAAAAGACCACACCACTTTCTCCTGCAAAACTTTAACAGATGGATTCGTGTCAATTGAGTTGGCTACTTTTCTGTGTAGCCACCTCATAATGAAGCCCGAAATCTTTGGCTCAAAGTTTCCTTTCAAAAAACTTCTGTTGTCTCTGAACACTCAGGCAGTCTGTGATCTCCAAAAGTGAGCTGGCCGAGGAGATCTTTCCTTAGGGCTGAAAAAAACATATGGGAGAGAGGATGCTACTTCTGAGTCTGCAGCCTCCTGACGAGATGTCTGTTTCAGCATTTTCTGTTCTTGGATCATAAGCTGTTGTTTGCCAATTGTTTTCATAAATATTAATCTGGAGGTCTTGACTAACGTACAAATTGTTCTTTTTGGATCCCTGACTATTCTTAGCTACATACACCATCTTTAAACAATTGTGCCATGGTACAACTAAAAAGGATTTTTTTAATGAAAAATTTCATTTAAAAGCGGGGCTGGGATTTTGTCTGCTTTGAGCTTCTGTAGGAGTTGTGCATGCCTGTCACCATTGCTGTGAGTTCATATGAGTAACCAACCAGCTGTCTGCAGGGCTGTTTCCTTGTGGTCATCCACCCCCTCTGGCTCTTACAATCTTCCGACCTCATCTTCCGCAATGATCCCTGAGCCTTGGGAGACAGAGGTTTGAAACAGGAGTCCTACTCAGGGATGAGCAGACTGCGGCCTCTTGTTCTCTGTACATTGGCCAGTTGTGGGCCTCTGTGTTAATCACTATCTGTTGCATAAAGAAACTTCTCTGGTGAGAGTTAACAGATGTATTCATCCTAAGTGTACAGGTTGCATTGAAGATGTGTCACTTTGGGTTAAGTGTCTCAAAGACACTTACTCTCTGCCTTTGACCAGTTCTGGGACTCCGTACTAGTCTCCATCTGTTGCAAAAAGAGGCTTCTTTGATGAGGGTGAGAGGCACACTTGTCTGTACATATGAGGATGTGTATTTAGAATAAAGAATATATATATAATATATGAGAGTACTATATAACATATTAATATATAATTATATGACATGTTAATATATAATATGTTAGTATATTTGGTGGGCCCAGTGCATGGAGCCACACTGAAGAACCTTGGGGGACACAAATCATACTCTATTATACATATTATATATGAGAGTTCATTAAATTGGTCTGTGGGCTGTGGGGAGAGGGGAGCAGATCTAAATGCCATCAACCTATATTATATGAAAATGGTAAAGATTCAATAAAAAAGTAAAAATAAAGTCAAACAAACAACCCCCCCCCAAACAAACAAACAACAACAACAAAAAATAACCCAGGGGCTACATATAGAATGTCTAATGCAAAAACACTTCCTAGAAAGAGCATACTGATTCTGCAGAGGCTTTGCCTTAGGGAGAAAGGAGGCTGTTATAAAAACTGTAAGCCAGCATTGGAGAGATGCTCAGTGGTTAAGAGCACCAGTAGCTGTTGCAGAGGATGCAGGTTAAGTTCCCAGCACCCACATGGTGGCTAACAACAGAAAACATGTGCACATGCCTCATGATGACTACATTAGAGATCCCAGTAGTCTTTGGGCTCAGTGAGTTCCACCCAAAATTGCAGGTTCTCTTAACTACTTAGCCATCTCTGCAACTCCTTCATATAAATGTATATATATATATATGTGATATATATGCATAATCATGAAGAATTACAAGTTTCAAATCAGATCTTTGGTCTTTCCTATTTGATACAAATTAAATAATTCCTACAAAATATCATTTCATCAGTCTGGTCCTTTTGAAGGTGAAGTACACACATAAAATGCTTTATTGAGGGCCTGGGCTATAGCTCAGTGGTGGAGTGCTGGCCTAGCGTACATGAGGCTCAGGATTTGATTCTCAGCACTGCTAAATAAGGAAATAAATATCTTTAAAAGTTTTCAATTTATTTTGGTAAGTGACCAGTTTTTAAAATGCCTGTGGTTATTTCTATGGCTCACATAAAGTGGGCTGTAGGAAGCATGTCACAAATGGCAACACTAATTTTAGCCTCAGTGACTGATCCAGTCAAGTCTCTCTGACTTGTGCCTGTATATGAGCAATAACAATGGAATAATAGCTTCTCATTATTTTCTTTTATTATTTTATTATTTTTATTTTATGTGTACGAGTACATTGCCTGCATGTATGTGAGTGCACCTGTGTCGTGCAATGCCGCCGAGGTCAGAAGAGGGCATCGGATTCCCTTGGAACTGGAGTTAAGGATGGTTCGTAGCCACCATGTGG
>NW_008339867.1:45346-51399 GCF_000622305.1 Nannospalax galili | reverse complement strand
TAAAAATAAATAAAGCTTCAAGTCTGGCCTGGTATTGGGGGCCTGTAATCGCAGCTACTCAGGAGGCTGAGGCAGGAGGATCACAAGTTCAGAAAGCTGTCTGGGCTACAGAGTGAGTTCAAGGTCAGCTGTTCTCAAAATAGAAAGTAGAAAAAGGGCTAGAGAGAGAGAGAGCTCAGTGTCATGGTGCTTGCCTAATGTGCTTGAGGCCCTGAGTTTTTACCCCCAGTACTGCTAAGTAAATAGCTAGATAAAACAAAACTTCAGGACATGTTCATAGTAATTCTGCCCTGCAGCAAGTGTCCCTGAGCAACTGAAGCCCGGTCCTTGGTCACTGGTGTTTCCTGTGCTGGTGTAATCTTTCCCATGAGGATTAAAGGTGGGCTGCTTTGCTGTGGCTCAGGCAGGAGGAGCATCATTCAGATGGACAGTTGTTAACATAAATGCAGTAAACTTGAAGCAGAAAATACAGCAGCAGACAACTCCCAGCGTGGGCCAAAAAACAGCACCTGTTGAAAACAAGACAGAGCTACATGTCTGGAAACCGGGAGGGAGTCCAACCCGCACTCAGATTGCACTCATCAGAGCTGTGCTGTGGGTGTTCCGCAGAGCTATACGATTAGAAGATCTAGGTTTAAGAAACATCCCTGAACCAAAGCTTAACTTTACTCCTGTCCCTGCTGAGCTGCTCTGAGTTTAGTTTTTATGCTTGTTTGTTGGTAAATGAAAGGTTAGGAATTGTTTTCTGACTCTGTTAGTGAATGTCTCACGTGCTTCCAGCTGCAGTGTGTTGTGCTGGTTAACACCAGTATTTGGATGCACAGACTGTGGCAAGGGGATGTCGGGAGAGTCCAGGGGTGTTTACAGAAATGTCCAAGACCCAGGCACAGAAGAGGCCATGCCTGGTCCTTAGGTGTTTATCTTTTATCTCACTCCCCAGAGCGTTCATGAGAAAAACAGTTTACTGTAGCTGATTTAATTGGCCAAATACTCTCTGCTTTCAGTGACCAGTCGAGCTAAAATGCTGCTAGTTCAGTATTGAATGTGGTTCTAAATGGAATATTAAACGGGTTTAACTCCAAAAAGACCTCGTTCTGGCTTTTATGTATCATCAGCTCTTCTTTACTGAGTGTATTTTTTTAATGAATTAATGTATAAATTAGACAGAATACATTAAGAAAATCCCAACCAGTGTGATAAAATAATTCTGGAAAGAAGTGATTTTAAAGTCCAAGTTTATTGTTTATGGGGTGTGCAGGGATCTCGGGGCGCCAGCTGCTAGCGTGGCTCCGGTCCCCTGCGCGCACCTGGAAGGCGGGCCCCGCTGTGCGTCTGCTCTGGGCCCCTGCTTCTCCGCTGCTTCTCCGCTGTGGGTCCCTCTGCTACCGGGGCTGGCCTGGTCGAGTTCCGCCCTAATTTCACCCGTGCACTTCCTCGAGATGCAAAATCCACCGCTGGATCACGCGGGGGTGCGAGAAACGGCGAAAGCAGGGTCTCCGTGAGTCGTGGTTTATGAAGAGATAGCCCTCTCTGGGAAGGCTGGATCATAGGCAGTAAGACACAGAACTCAGCTCAGTCAGTGGTACAGCCCCTTTATTCAGTGACTTAGCTCGGCTCCAAGTCTTGGTGATCCAGCTCCGATTAATTGGGGGAAACCAGGATATTTTATACTGTGGGGGTGGTAGTAAAAACCTTAGCTAATAGGTACTTTTAGGATGCTCCATTTACATATGGAGGTGGGCTCCTGCCAGGCTGCCAGACTGCCTGAAAATCACACAGGAAAAAGCATGGCAGTTCCTGAGCCAGAGGCCATGTTTCTGCGATGGCTGCTTCAAAAGATGAGTCAGGAAGATGCCGGGAAGGCACCCTGCTGAAAAAGGAATCTCTGCATACGAGGCCGAGCCCATGGGCTATCCGGACATGGAGAGACTGCTACTTTACACAACAGGGGTCCCCAACAATTGTTACGATGCTAAGTATTAACATATGGACCTCAGTGCCTGGGAAAGCTGGGCTAAGACAGGCCCCAGAATCAGAACTACATCTGTACCATTTAGAACCCTTTCTAAATAGCTCCTTTCTGTATGGAGACATACTTGAAGGTGGAGGCTGATTTCAGGGAATCCCACAGCAAGCACAGTCAGAAGTAGAAAAGAGCAGCTCCTGAGGGAACAGGCGATGGCTGTGGTGAGTTGAGGCATTCTTAGCACTAAGGGTAGGTCAAGGGTATTTATTCCTGACCCATCCAGAGGGCAAAAATCTTCAGGATTAGTGGGAAAATAGTCCTCCATGAACAGTACCATCAGAAGATTATTGTTGGAACAGACAGCTGTGCTTCCAAACACGACCCAAACAATGGCTCAAAATATTTCAAGTATTCTGTGGCCTCTGGGTCTGTTTTGAAGATTTCAGATGCACTTATTCCTAGAATAAATGAATGAGAAATTAGCTGATTTTTCTGGCCCCACATGAATGTGAAAACACGCGTGGTTTGCTGTCTTCATTTAACTGTTACAAATAAGCTTTGTAGCTCTGACTCTGTACAGACCAGCCATGGCATTCAAAGTAACTTTGGAGGCAGGGGTGTCTTGGTGACAGAGTGCATACCTGTCGTGCATGAGGCCCCAGGTTTAGCCTTCACCTTTGCTCACACACAGGCAACTATGGCAGTGTCAGGAGTGGAGACATGAATCCTTGAGACTCAGTACATCACATACCTGTCCTGTGAGATCTTAGGCACCTGTGCTCCAAGTTGCCATGTGTCCCTAGAACAGACAAGTGGGTCAGATCTTATATTTAGTTCTTAACCCCAAACAAAATGTTGACACACCTGCGATTCCATTTAAATGTTAATGTTGGGGTTTGGAGAGGCCTTTCGGACACCCTTCTTCCAATGTCTATGTTACAGGTAACTAGAAATTATTTGAGCAGATACAAAAGTGTCAGCTTCATAAATGTCATATCCAAGTGGAGCCACAGAATTAGGTCTGTGTGATGGTGACTATCTTCCCTAGTCTCGTAGCTTGCTAAGCTCAGAATTCACCCGTCCTTGTGGTCAGCACATCAGTACTTTCTCTGCTCTGGGGAGGTGTGGGAGGTTGAGACTCACTGATGCACAGCCCTTATCTGTGGCCCATGAGGCCACGAGAAAGGCTCCTCCCTGGTGACCTTTCATCTCTTCATATGATAAATTTTTGTTGCCTTTTTCCATGATGAGAAATACTATGTGTGCATGCCTGCCTTTGTGAGCTAGAACTAGGTCTCCTGTTTCTTCACAGAAACTAGCTATCTGTATCGGCCTCTGCTGACAAACTTTATGTTCCTTCTGGCTTCACTGGTGCTAAGTCCATCCCTTTTGCTCTGAGATGGAGTCCCACTGTCAGAGGTGTGTTTCACCTCAGACCTAATTTAAAATGAGTATTTGGAATCATTTGTCCCAGTAGCCCCATTAGCATGCTTGAATGGAAAGGGATCAGATTTCTACTTCTGTGCATGCCAAATGCTCATTGTGCACCAGGATCATGCTAGTCGGCTCTTTCTTCTTTAGTGGTATTTTCAGAACTTGATGGAACTTACAGAAATTCTACATCTTGTCATCAATCTCATACTAAAGGTTTTCTGCAATGCACATCATCAAGTTCTGAGGGGTCAGGAAGATCCAGTTATTGGTCTACAAAAAGTCTACACTTCTGTGTAGAAGGCACATCATGTGATTTCATGTGGAGAGGAAGTAAAAACCTAGGCCTATACCACCTGCTGGGTAAATTATATAGGTTGTGGGGTTGGACGTTAAGTCAGGCACCAAAGACTTTTCTGACTGGTTTAAGGGAGGCTAATCAGTTATTATCTTTTTTGAAGATTTATCTTTATTCTTGATGTGTATGTATGTCTATGTGTTAATTTGTACACAAGTGCAGATGCCCACAGAGGCCAGAAGAGGATGCTGGAGTTACAGGCAATTGTGAGCTGGCCAGTGTGGGTGCTGGGAACCAAACTTAGATCTTCTGTAAGAGCAGCAAACACTCTTATTTGATGAACCATTTCTCCAGCCCCACAAGCCATTTCTTAGGAATTACTTACTAGGCTCGAGACACTAGGAGTGAACATTACTGTAACTCTCCAGACACAGGTCATATTGACTGTCAGGTACTAGAAAGTTCACAAGGAGGTAGACTTTTCCCTGGGCCCCAGATATCCCAAGGAAGGAGATTTTGGTGCTCTCCTCTCTTCCTCTTATTAGTAAAGCCATCACTGGCCAAGTTGCTTCACTTAAACCTCACATATTATTTGTGATCGTTCCTTACTGCTTACCCCATATGTCTAGCCAGTGCATCAGCCAGTCCAGTAACTTTTATTTCAGAACTGTTCTTGAATACACTCAGTTGGCTATGTGTTCTTCCATTCCCTTGTCTAAACCCATCAACTTGTCTAAGCTTTCATTATTGCCTTCCTGGACTGTCACAATCTTCCCACCTCCTACTTCATCATTTTCAGCTGCTAGTCCATTTGCTCTGTAGCTCAAGTGTCATACGTCTTACATCAGAGCATGTTGTTCTGCAGTAACCTCAAGGTTTTCGGTTGCTCGTAAAGGGAAATTCAGATTTCTAAGTGGAATCCATAGGGCCCTGTGTGCTGTCCCAGCGTGAGTCTCTTTCCATCATTTGAAGGTGGTGTATTTACAGTGTTCCTCCACCTGCTCCTCAAACAGGATGTTCTTTCTTCCATACTGATTTTATGCCAGCTGTTCCCTCTGCCTGGTATGCTGTTCCCTGGAGTGCCTGGCTCATGTTGTCCTCCAGGTCCCAGCCTGAGTCACATTCTGAGCTCCACCACCTTTCATGATAAGTGTCTATCTGACATAACTTCCCCAGTTCTTCTCTGTGGTAACATCTAACTTACTGTGGTTAATAACAAGTTTTAGAAAGTGCATATGTCTAGTTTAGTTTCCATTGTTTATTTATTTATTTTTTGTCTCCCTCAAAAGTGCAGGGGGTTTGAGCCAGCAACCCCCACGCAGTGATGACTGGGGATGAGAAAGCGTGCCGTTTGCCAGCCCATGCCACCCCAGTACCAAGAACACTCAGACGCAACAGGGAGCCTAGTCAAGCAGGGACTCATTTATTGCAGGTGTTACAGAGCTTATAAAGGCATCTGGAAATCCCCCTCCCCCCTGAGGGTGTATCTTAAGGATGGTCACGTACTGATCATGCACTCCTCAGCAGTGTGGAAGTATCCTTCAGACTTTTAAAGCAAATCAGGCTGTGCCCCAGTAACTTCCTCTCTGACCTCTGCAAGGTGGGGTTTAGGTCCCCACATATCCCCCTTTTTATTTTTATTTTAAGGCTGGACTGACTTTATTTCACGGGTTACCCACTTCATAGATGGCTCCCTGAGTAGAGATGGCTATCTCTTTCCTCTAATCTTATGCATTTTTGCCTGTCTTAGGTTGTGTCACCTCTGACCAAGCCTGTCCCGTCATTGGACCATGCACCTGACCATGTGCATGTCCTGTCTTAGGAGTGCTTGTCATGGGACATCTTACCCATCCTTGGCTAAAAATGTGTCATGATTAAGGGCAACCGCGTGGGTAATGCCAGCCCGTGACAGTCTTAGTCTCTGCCTAACTCGGTTAGCAAAGTGTGGGCAAATGAGGAAGTGAGCTGTGGCAGTTCCAAGGGTCCTCTGTCGCCGAATTATTTGGTAAAGACACTTAAAGATAAGCATTATCAAGAGAAACAAAGCAAGTCATGGCGTAGGACAAGTTGAAATACTTCTGAGACCATGTACCTTTTAGCCAATCAGCCAGTTGTCAAAGAGGCTGCAATGAAGTCAAGGAACTGGGTCCTTCACTTCAGATGGATATAAATAAATAGAGGAATTTTGTCTCATGAACTATTGTCCATGAACCGTCATGCTAGTCAGTCGGATCCCGGCCTACCCACTTAAGATTTTTCACAGGCACCCATGTGGGGTTTGAATCTCCTGTAGGGTAGACAGACCCAAAGCCTTGACCCATGGTTAGCAATGTATCTGGTCCTTTCCATTGTTCTGTA
>NW_008339867.1:36154-45182 GCF_000622305.1 Nannospalax galili | reverse complement strand
TTTTGTAATTGAAGTTTTAGGTTTTGATGGTTGTGTTCTATAATGGCTTGACCTCAGAGATTGTAGGGAATTCCTGTATTGTGTTGAATTCCCCAAAGTGAAAAGAAATCTTGTAAATTTTTACTCATAAAACATGGTCTATTATCAGTTTTAATTCTTTGGGGCAATCCCAATGTAGCAAAGCACTGTAGAAAATGAGACTGGGCATGGTTAGACTTCTCTCCTGTATGAGCGGTAACCCAACAGGCATGTATGAATGTGTCGATGGACACAAAAATATACTTAAACTTTCCAAAAGGAGCATAGCATGTGACATCATTTGCCACAAGGAATTGGGCTTGAGTCCCCTGGGGCCTACCCCTGGCTGTTGCAGAGGCGGTACCTGTAGAAAGGGTTGACAAGACCTACAGGTATGTACAATCTTCTTTAGGTCCTTGATGGGAACTTGAGGAAACCTCTCATGAAGTCCCCGCCAATTTACATGAGTGAGGTTATGTAGCCCCTGAGCTTCATTCAGGCCTGCTGACAGGACCTGGGTGGAAGCCACCTTGTCTGCCTCTGCATTGCCTTGGGATAAAAGCCCAGGCAATCCTTGGTTCCCCCTAAGATGCTGTAAGAAAATAGGGGCTTCTCTCTCTTTAAGGAGCATAAGAGTCTGAATCATCAAGGGAGTAATGGGGTTCCCATCCAACCGGATATGAGAACCTAATAGCCCTGGAAGAAGATTGACTATATACAGACTGTCAGAAAACAAATTCATGGGATCACTTATCTTTGTTAATGCTAAAGCAATGGCTATGAGTTCCTTGAATTGAGCTGAGCCATCACAAGTGAGGACATATCTTTTTGGTTTCTCATCTGCCCCTGGGTATACTACCACTGCAGCTCCAAATCTGCCCCTGTCAGTGAAAACATTATAGGCTTTTACTAATGGTTCCCTGACAAAGAGCCGGGGAGCATCCCAATAGAGGGAGTGAAAGGAGGTCACCCATTTATGAGGGCCATAATGACAGTTCAAATTTCCCAGGAACCTTTCCAAGGCTATGGCCACTTAGTTATTATTTTTGCAGAGCCATTCAAAATCCCTAAGCCAATAAGGGATAACAATTTTAAGAGGGTCTATGCCATAATGTCTCAGAGCTACATCACACCCTTTCTCAGTCAGGTCAGCCAATTGATCTGTGTGTGTGTAAACCTGTGTTACACCTCCCAGAGAGGCATGCACCCATTGAAGGGGCTTTCCACCCTGCTTAAGGACTTTAAGGATGGATGTCATCAGGGTCTCACCAGGGAGTACCCATAACTCAAGATCTTTACTAGGCGTGTACCGGGCAAGTTGGGCTCAGTCCGGGGCATCCTGGACTTCATGTAAGATGTTCAGGTGTTGAGGAGCCAGGTGAATTAGTTCTAAAAGCTGTTTCCCTACTAGCAACTGAAACAGTGGTCTTAAAGTCTCAGTGGGAATAGGCATCCAGGCTTGTAGCCAATTAATTTCTCCTAATAATTTTTGTAGCTCTGTCAGTGTTACTGTGGGCTTGACAGCCTGTTGTGGTTTTAAAGGACTTACTCCTTCCAAAGAGAGTATGGTTCCCAGAATTTTAAAGGGAGTAATAGTCTGTATTTTATCAGCAGATACATGGAGTCCACCTGTCTGTAGACATTTCTGAGTAACCTTATATAACTCTTCTAATTGTTGGGGGCTTGGAGCTCCCAAGATTATATCATCCATACAAATGTACACAGTGGCATGTGGCAGCAAGAGAGCAGGCCACAAAAGGGTCTTCACATAGCTTTGGCAGAATGCTGGGCTATTGGCCATACCTTGGGGTAAAACAGTCCATTCATACCTCTCATCAGGCATTTTAAAGTTGGTGGAAGGTACAGAGAAAGCAAATTTTTCACAATCCTGGGGTTGTAGAGGGATAGAAAAAAAGCAACCTTTAATGTCTATAACTATAATAAATCTGAGGGAATAGCAGGGATTCAAGGCAGTCCCCTTAAGGGTGCACCCACTAGGGTCATTCTAGCATTGACTTTTTGCAAGTCTTGCAACATTCTCCACTTGCCAGAGGCTTTCTTAATAACAAAGACAGGTGTGTTCCATGGGCTTACAGAAAGCCGGATGTGGCCCAACCGTAATTGTTCCTGCACAATTTCCTTTAAGGCCTGTAGCTTTGTCTCAGGCAATGGCCACTGCTCCACCCATACCAGCGCCCCAGGGGACCACTGGATAACTGGAACCTGAGGGGCAGTGGTCCTTGCAAGTCTTGCAACATCCTCCATTTGCCAGAGGATTTCTTAATAACAAAAACAGGTGTGTTCCATGGACTTATAGAAGGCTGGATGTGGCCCAGCCATAATTGTTCCTGCACAATTTCCTTTAAAGCTTTTAGCTTTGTCTTATGAGGTTGGCAGATAACCCTGCCACCACCAGGGGTCACACCTCCCCTTTAGCTCCATCTGCATCCTGCCAGGTGAGCCATTCTGGAGTCTCCTCTGATCTGGTGTATCTTCCCACACCTAGGATTCGGGGCCCAGAAACTAGGTGCCATTGTGATGGGACCTCCTCCTTTCTAAGAATGGTCCTATCAGCCCCCATATCCACTAGGCAGCGAAACCTCCTTTCATCTATTTCAAGATCCATCTTGGGCCTTACACCAGGGATAATAGGGACTGTCCAATTCACCATAGGTTTTTCTCCTCTCCTGATCCCTCCTTTAGGGCATTGTAGATGTAGCCGATCATGGGGACTTCCTCCTTTTGTCAATGGGGCTGGAGGCTGCCCCCCACTTAGTTTAAAGGCTTTCCTTCAATATCAAATCTGGATTTACAATCCTTCTGCCGGAACCCTTTGTGACACTGGGGACAGGGCATAGATGGGGGTCTTTTTGGTACCCCACCTCCAGGCTTAGGTAGGTTCTCTTGCTGAGGACAATTTCTTTTAATATGACTGGACTGGCCACAGACAAAACATGGGCCTTCTATTTCTCTAGGCCCCGTTGTTACCTGCTGTTCCAGATTAAGTGAATTAAATGCCTGGGTTAAGGCATGGGTCAGAGCCTCTGTTTGCATCTGTAAGACAGCAGCCATGGCTTTGGTTTGCCCCCTCTGGGTTCTCCCCTCCTTGGAGGCAATTATCCATTGTCCCATGGACTGGCCAGCACAGGCTATCTTGTGATCAGAATCCATTCCATCCCATACCAGGAGTTTAGTGAATTGCTCTCTCAATGGGCCTGGGGGTAATTTCCATTTTAAGCTCTTCTCTACTCTGTCTATAAACTCGTAGAGGGGTTCACCAAGCTTTTGATTAACCCCTGCAAGGAGGGATTCGGTAGGCTCCTCGTCCAATTTTCTCCAAACATTTAATCCTATGACCCTGACCTGTTCTGTATATGGGGCTGGAATGCCCAACTGTTGCTCCCCTGTGGCATAACGGTCACTTGAACCAGACAACATCCCAAAAGTAATGGGGACCGGTGGATTGGCACTTGCATTCCTCTCAGACTGTGTCCTGCATTCCTCCTTAAAGAGGGCACACCATTTAATATATATGGGGCTAGGAAGGACTGCTTTGGCGAGGTCCAGACAATCCTTTGTAGTACACTGCTGATGAACCAAGCCTTGGAGGAAAGTATCTACCCAGGGTGATCCGGGCCATCCCCAGCCACCATCTTTTTAAATTCCTTCAAATCCTTCACCTCCCAGGGATACCAGGGGTCAGGGTGTGTGCCTCCTGGGTCTACATTAATAGGATACGCTTCCACCTGTGGCCTCACAGAAGTCTCCTGAGCGGGGCCAGAATCCTGGAAATGAGGATGGTTTTCCTGGGTTTCAGGAAGCCCTGAAGCTGGCCAGGGCATGCCCAAGGTGCTGCTTGGTACTTTGGCTGCTTTTGGATTCACTTCTGTTGCATTTCTCCCTTCTTCCTCAAACCCTTCCCATGATTCCCATGTATCCCCAGTAAAAACATTAGTCCCAAGTAGCGAGGGAGCCAAATGAATCACCTCTTCCCAAACCTTTTGAGCTTCTGGATCTGACAGATCCAATCCCCTGCTTTTAAGCATATCTCTCAGTGCTTTAAGTGCTGGGTCCTCAGGCTTATTGATTGCGTTACCCATCACTTGCCCTGAATTTCCTGATTTGCCCCAATCCATTATCTTTCTTTCTTTCTTTTCTTCTTTTCACCTTCCTTCGAGCCCCACGCTCGGGACCAGTTGCCGGGGGTTTGTACCAGCGACCCCCGGGCAGTGATGATTGGGGATGAGTAAGCACTCTGTTCACAGCCCATGCCGCCCCCAGTACCAGGGACAATCAGATGCAACAGGGAGCCTAGTCAAGCAGGGACTCATTTATTGCAGGTGTTACAGAGCTTATAAAGGCACCTGGAAATCCCCCCTCCCCCCTGAGGGTGTATCTTAAGGATGGTCATGCACTGATCATGCACTCCTCAGCAGTGCGGAAGTATCTTTCAGACTTTTAAAGCAAGTCAGGCCGCGCCCCAGTAACTTCCTCTCAGACCTCTGCAAGTTGGGGCCTTTAGTTCCCCACAAAAAGTGCAGCATTTAGGTCCCATGTGTAGATGGAGAACAGCTGGTGATCAGTGATTGTGGAGGGAGAAGGAGGATCAGTTTTCTCCAGGGTGAGCCTCCTGATAGGTCATCTAATCCTAAGGGGTCAGCCCTAAACACATGTCTACACAAGCCCACTAAATGGACTCTCTTTTTTAAAATATATATGTACATGAATGAAACAATAATAATCAAAGAAGAGGTCACAAAATTGAGAGGGAGGGTGTGGGAAGAGTTGAAGGGGGTATAAATGATGTAAACATAATGAAAGAACCTGTGTGCCACTTTAGCTATAGCACATGCAAAGTGCCTTGGAGTAACCAAAACAAATAAAGAATTAAGCTTGTGTAATTAGAGGTGGACTGCAGACCATAGGATTGCATGGGGTAGCCCCTGACTCCTGCTCCAGGTAGACCCCACAGGACTGTTGACTGTGGTAGCCTGGTTTGGAAGCTGGGGCCTAGGATGGGTTTATACTGGTCTAACTGATACAAATTGTGTTCCAAAATCAGCCAAGGAAGTGATAGAGAAGAACCGTTTTAAAGGTTTATTTAGTTTCTTATGTGTGTGAATGTTTGCCTGTATGTGTGCACCACATGCATTAGCCTGTGGGGGGCAGAAGAGGGCATCCGATCCCATGGAACTGGAGTTAAGGGCAGTTGTTTGCCACCACGTGAGTGCTAGTAACTGAACCCAGGACCTTTTCAAGGACATCCAGTTCTCTTAACCTCTGAGCCAGCTCTCCAGCCCCATGAGAAGCATCAGGTCTAATAGGTCCAAGGTTGTAGAGAGAAAAATACCCCAGAAGATCGGGGCAGTACATAGCAGGGAGTGCAGTCTAATTAAAATGCTGACGCTTGTGGACAGAGCACTGTTGGGAATTTGCTCTTTGTGTGGTGCAAAGGTTTGTCTCCATGGTCCTGGAGTATAAATTTGAAGTGTACAAACTGTCTCATAGAAGGTCTTATTGTCAAAGCTGTGGAATGGGATTCACCTTGCAGTCAGTGAACTTGAACTTGCTGCAGCTAGATTTTTTGATGAGGGAGTGGCTCTGTAAGTCTCATCCATGGCTCATCCTGCTGTGATAATATTGATCAGAGGCACCCCAGGCAGGGAGGTCAATAGGAGAGGATTGTAGCTGTCCGGGCTAGAGCTTCCGAAACATATTTCTGAGTGTGATTCACTGACCAAGGATGGACTCTATATGTGTGTCATGTAATCCAAACTAAAAAAGTATGAAACAGGAGTCATTGTAGAATGAAGGACATGAACACCCAGACTTTGGGAAGCTTTAAGATAAAGGTCACAGGGACATGAGACCATTGACCCCTTGTGCCCTGTCTTCTAAGCTTATCCTCTGCTTGTGGTGATATCCACATTTTACATGGAAAAATTCTTAAAAATTAAGTTTAGGGACTGGAGAGATGGTTCAGCAGTTAAGTGAACTGGGTGCTCTTGCTGAGGATCTGGGTTCAGTTCCCAGCACTCACATGACAGCTAACAACCACCTGTAACTCCATTTCCAGGGAATCCAATGCCCTTTTCTGGCCTCCATGGGCATTTCATGTGTGGATGCCCTTATGTACATGCAGGTAACATACATTTTTTATTTAAAATAAAAAATTTATCAATGTCTGTACATATGTCACAGTGTGTTTCTGGAGTCAGAACTTGGGGATTGAACTCAGGTTACCAGCTTGCACGGTGAGTACCTTTACCTGCTGAGCTGTCTTGTTAGTCCTTGAAATCTTTTTTTTTTAAAGTATGCTTTATGAATGGAGAGATGGCTCAGTGGTTAGGAGTGCTTGCTGCTCCTGCAGAGGACCTGAGTTCAGTTCCCAGCACCCACACTGAGCAGCTCACAATAGACTTTAACTCCAGCTCCAGGAGACCCAGTGCTCTCTTCTGATCTCTATGGACATCTAGATGTTTATGTGCACACACACACACACACACACACACACACACACACACTTTTAAAAAAAGCATATATCACTGGGCATGGTGGCACATGCCTTTAATCCCAGCACTCAGGAGGCAGAGGGAAGCAGATCTTTGTGAATTCAAGGTGAGCCTGGTCTATAGAGTGAGTTCCAGGCCAGCCAGGTCTATATAGTGAGAGCCTGTTTTAAAAATAACAGCAGCAACAAAAATAATTAAAAAGCATTTATTAGTTGTGCAAAATAATGACTTTCTTAGTGATATTTTCCATTCGTGTATACCATATTTTGATCGTATTCATCTCCCCACCCCATATGTGTCTGTTTTTTTGTCTTACACTGAAATCTTTTGAAATTATTTTTTCCTCCCCATCCCCAGGTGGCAACCCCCAGAGCCTATAGAGCTGGGCCTCAAAAATCAGGTTATCAGTAAGTGTCTCTCTCACAAATGATTTTTCTCAAGTTAAAACCTTTTTATTTAATCTCATCTGTATTTTGAATTCCCGCTCTATAATTATAAATATTCAAGTCATATGAGATCAGAGCAGTTTTTTCTAAAACCACTTACAATAATAAATTGTGTTCAGAATTCTGCACATTGGTGTTATATTACACAACTCATAACCTGCTTGATTTTTTTACTGTGATATTAAATCACTCTTTTGGGTAATATTTAGAGATTTGATACAAATATTTTTTAAGCTTTGTTTCATGTGTTTTGTGTTCATTCTTTTACTTTCTTGCATTTACACCATCACAAAAAGTTCTCTTAAGCATCCGGACTTGATCCTTCATTTTGACAACATGCTGACATTACCCTGGGCTTGGGTTCAGGATCTTTATATGTAGATACAGTTTTTAAATGTGAAAAAAAGGAAAGGGTCTGAGGAGTTTGGCATGCTTGGATTTTATTATTGACTTTTGGAAAAGTTTTTGCATCAGGACAGGGAGAAGGCAGGGATAAATATTTAGACAGATATATAATAGCTCAGAATTTAGACATCCAATAACATTACTTGGAAGTAGATATTCCTTTTAAAATGTTTATTATTTTTATTTTATGTATATGAGAAACAAACTAGAACAAGTGCATTGCCTGCATGTGTGTAAGTGCCCCCATGTTGTGCAATGCCCACAGAGATCAGAAGAGATATGGGTGGTTGTTGGCCTCCATGTGGGTGCTGGGAATTGAACCTAGATCCTCTGCAAGAGTAATCAGTTCTCTTAACCACTGAGCCATCTCCCCAGCCCCGAAAAGTAGATATTCTTTATAAAGAATTTTTTGTATTGTAAAAATTTTATGTGTACCAGTGTTTTGCCTGCATGTATATGTATGTGTACCAGTGTCGTGCAATGCCTTCTGAAGCCAGAAGAGGGTGTCCAATTCCCTGGACGTGGAGTTACAGATGATTTTCAGTCCCCCATGTGGATGCTGGGAATCTGAAACCAGGGTCTCTTCAAGAGCAGCCAGTGCTCTTAACCACTGAGAATCTTGCCAGCCCCCAAACTAGAAATTCTTACTATTTCATGATTTGTGTATGTTCTGTTTGAGGCCTGGAAACCAGAGAATGTGAACCATGAAGCGGGGCTCATGTTAGGAAAAGAGGGCTTATGTCTGAGACTTGGTTGTACTTGGTGTAACATCTTCAATGAATTATTCCCGCACGTTCTCAGTGTGAACGTTTGAGAGGCAGAGTGTTGCGAATTTAATGTTTGCTTAGAAGCTCACTGTTAGCTACGATCTCTACTCCCGTGTGATCTGTGTGCTGTGTGTTTGGTAGGAAATGGTGCTTGTCTTGTTTGCTGCAGTGGAAGTCTCAGAACATGTGTGTGTGCATGTGGCCACTGTGCACATGAGGGCTGTGGGGCGTGGTTGCAGGGGACATGGAAGGCTGAGCCGGCTCGGCCCCCAGCAGCAGCAGCAGCAGCAGCAGCAGCACTATGTGACGCCTGCAGTGTCTGGCGCTGCGCTCCACTGGAGACACGTCACGTGTTGTGCAATGCTTTTGGCCATGAAATTCAATTAGGCTGCTTTGAACCATCCATGAGTCTGCATAAGTTAAGCTTTTGCTCTCTGTACTAGAAAGCAGATGGTGGATTAGCTGTACCTAAACTGAAAAATCACCACTCAAAGTCCAGCAAGAAGGATTGTTGTCTGTCTGTCTAATTTATCTATTTTCCACCAAATCTACCTACCTATATACTTATCTATCTATCTATCTATCTATCTATCTATCTATCTATCTATCTATCTATCTATCTTTCTATCTATCTATCTTCTCTATCAATCATCTATCATCTGTCATCTATCTCTATCACTCTATCTATCTATATATCTATCTATCATCTATCTCTTATCATCTATCATTCATCTATCATCTATCTCTATATCTATCTATCATCTGTCATCTATCATCTATCTGTCATCTATCTATCATCTATCTATCTATCATCTATCTATCTATCTATCTATCATCTCTATCAATCACCTATCTATCATGTGTCATCTATCTATCTCTA
>NW_008339867.1:29841-35939 GCF_000622305.1 Nannospalax galili | reverse complement strand
TTATATCTCATTGTGTCCCTGAAGAGTAGATTATAAGTATTATGCAGCTTGGATAAATTGTTCTTTGGAAGGAAGAAACTTAGCCCTGATCACTAGAGAAACTCAACCCTCATCACTAGAGACACTCAGCCCTCATCACTAGAGAAACTTAGTCCTCGTCACTAGAGAAACTCAGCCCTCATAAGTGGAGAAACGAAGATCTCATCACTGGAGAAACTCAACCCTAATCACTAGAGAAACTCAACCCTCATCACTAGAGACTCTCAGCCCTCATTACTGGAGAAACTTAGTCTTCATCACTAGAGAAATGCAGCCCTCATCAGTGGAGAAACTCAGCCCTTACCACTAGAGAAAACTATTTAGCGGATTTTTAAAAATAGATATTTTTGGCATTGTATTGGGGAATCTGTGTAGAAGTCTCCAGTAACTTTTCCCCAATGCTGTGATCTATGATAAGGATAAAGAGATTGATACATTTGTAATTTGGAAGAAACGTTAGTAAGAAAAAAATTGGAATTATGAGTTCAAATGGGCTTTTGTTCTTGTTTGTTTGCTTGCTTTTGAGACAGGGTCTCACTATGTGGCCCAAGTTGACCTGGAGCTTACTATGTAAATTAGGCTGGCCTTCATCTTACAGAGATCTGCCTGCCTCTGCCTCCTAAGTGCTGGGATTAAAGGTGTGTGCCATCATGCCTGGCTGAGCATTTTTTTTTGTAATTGTATTAAAACTATTTATTTGTATTTATATGTCTGTGCATGAGACTGTGTGTATGTGCATGTGTGTGGGTGCCTGTAGAGACCAGAAAAGGATGTTGGATCACCTGGAGTCATTGTCAGCTGCTGAGCCATCCCTTCGGCCCCTTGAATATTGAGTAGAGTTACATTATTTTTGAGCATGTAGCTGATCAAGTTAAGGAACTGGGACATGTCAGAAATTAGCCCTTATAATTTGGCTGAGATTCTTTTTAAAAATATTTTATTACTTTTGATTATTTTATGTGTATGAATGTATTGCCTGCATGTATGTAAGTGCACCTGTGTCATTCAGTGCCTGTGCAGGTCAGAAGAGGGTGTCGGATCCCCTGGAACTGGAGTTATGTACAGTTGTTAGCTGCCATGTGGGTGCTGGGAACCCAAACCCAGGTCCTCTGCAAGAGCAGCCAGTGCTCTTAACCGCTGAGCCATCTCTTGTTAGCCTCAGCTGAGACTCTTGTTAGCCTCTCCCACAAGGAGATCTGGGGTAAAAGGAAGGCAGTGGTAGGTGTGCTGAGACCTGAGAAAGACATTGAGGCTGTCCCATCGTACAGGAGCCCACGGAGAACACAGGGAAGAGCAAAACCAGGAGTAGGGATGACCTGGGCTTGCCTGGCTCCCTCCACCCTCATCTTCCTGCACGTAGGATGTAAAATGTCAGCCCCACGCCCAGGAGAGAGGCTGCTGGCATTGGACGGTTGAAACCAAAGGCAGAGGACGCTATGCCCAGTTCATTCTGCAGTATCAGCAGGGATTAGCTGTTCAATCCTTCTGTGATTTTGGATGAATTCCTCTTGTCTTTTTATCGTAAAAGGTCCCTGTCGTAAAAAAGGCCTTTTATTTTTCTCTTATTCTTTAAAAACCTTCTGGAAGGAAAGTTTGTTTAACGTGACCTGACTTTATGTGGATATTTACGTGTTTTCTAACACAGGCAACCCCAGATTTTGATAATGAGTTTGTTAACATATCGTGTGACTTAAGTGTGACATTTAGCATGTGTGTGCACTTTCCCTAGTGCATTGTCAGACATGTCCGTAATAGGACACTCCTTTAACCACAGAGAAAGCTCAGGCCATGCGGGGTCACTGGTAGGAAGTGGCTGGATAGGGACCGCACGTGGATCGTGAGTGGCTCGCTGTACTTGATCCACACCTGTGGCCTGAGAGCCCGGGAAGTACTGATTGGTTATACCGAGAACGACGTCTGGGAAGGTATGCTTTTTATTATATTTTTTATTTTTCCATTTGTGTGTGCGTGTGTGTGTAGTGTAGTGTGCATGTTTGTAGGTGGACACATGTGTGGGTTCATGCTCATGTGTGTGCGCAAACATGTGGAAGCCTGAAGTTGATGACG
Organism: Nannospalax galili; assembly: GCF_000622305.1. Classification (NCBI taxonomy): domain Eukaryota; kingdom Metazoa; phylum Chordata; class Mammalia; order Rodentia; family Spalacidae; genus Nannospalax; species Nannospalax galili. The sequence goes on along the minus strand of NW_008339867.1, from coordinate 33,833 downwards.
TCAGGGATTGTCCTCAGTTTCTCTTTCACTTCATTCATTGAGGTAGAGGTCTCTCAGTCAAACCCGGAGCCCACTGATAAGGCTTGTCTGGCCAGCTAGCTCGCTCTGGGCATCTTCCCCTCCCCCTGCCTTCTGACGCTGGAATTATAGGTGGGCACCATGCTCACCTGGCATTTACATGGGTTCTGGGCATCCAGACTCCAGTCCTCAAGAACTGCCCAGCTGTCTCTCCAGCTCCGTATATGGTTTTTAAGTATCTTCCTGTGTGGTTCTGATGTGAGGATTCCTGACTGCTTCATGTCGAACATTCTCACCTACAGAGATCGCATCAACACACCTCTGCCTGTGCTGCATTTGTGACATTTGTGAGGAAGATTGCAGGTGTACTGAACTACGCCTGAACTTTTTTCTTGTTTCTAATTCTTAAAGAATATAGTATATGGCTGGGTGTGGTGGCACAGGTCTCTAATCCCAGCAGTAAGGAAGCAGGGGCAGGAGAGTCTCTGTGAGATCAAGACCAGCCTAGACTATGTTCCAAGCCAGTTGGAGCTACAGAGAGCTCCTGTCTCAAAATACCAACAATAAAAAGAATGTAGTATAACAATTTCCTTAGTACTTACATAGTATAAAGTATTATAAGTTAACTCAGAGATGAATAACGTTTATGTGAGGGTATCTGCAGGTTATATGTAAACACCATACTGTTTTTCATAAGAGCCTTTGGCAGCTGATATTATGTCCACACCCCCATAGGTGTGTGTGTGTGTACTGTGATATTTATCCTCTATACTTATATGTGGTCCATTCTTTTTTGTTGGCAAGTTTGTAATAGGAAATATATCCTGTTAAAATAGTCCTAAAATATTCTGTGGCTAATTCTGTAGTGGTCTTCTGTAATTGTTGAAGGCACATAGTGGGAGATGGCATTTTCTATTAAAAGGCTAGCTAGCCTCCAGGTCTTAAATTGAGGCTTGCTGGTGTAACTTTGTTAATGAGTGAATTCAGAGTTGGTTTAGTGAGTTGGTGATGGAAGGATAGCTCATTATCATCAGAGAATGCAGCTTGCTCCTGCATCTTCACTGTAATAGAAAGGAAGATGGTCACTGCCTCCCACGAGTGAGTCCAGGTTCCTGTCTGCTTTCTTTTCCCCTTTATTTAAATGATGATTTATGATTCATCACTGGGCTGGGGTTTCCTGAGTTTCTTTCTTGTATTTATCCCCCCCCACACACACTTTGTTTGAATTGATCATCTTGTTTACTTTAAAGGAAAATGTTTGAATAGGCAAAATTAAATATATGAAGTATGTGCTTTGTGGCCTCAGTGTCACAGCTTTTGAGCACTGCAAAGGGCTCTGAGTGCAAGGAGCACATTTTAAACCTTTCATGGTTAACAACGGGACTTGTGAAGCTTTGTAGAATGTGTTCGCAATGGTGCATCTGGCAGCTACTAGTTTTAATATTTGTACTACATAATAAATAAAAGAAGATCTTTAAAAATTATTATTTTGAACCCTCTAATTTGCTGTCCATATGCTCTGGTTGTGCAGTCATCCACTGGGGAATGGGCAGCCTAACAGGGGCCACCCCCAAAATTAAAGTGACTTTCCCTCCCCAGCAGCTATCGAAGTAACTGCCAGTAGCTGCTTGGCTATGGGTGGGCCTCGGTAACCCCTCCTTCATCCATGTTAGAACTAAAAAAAAAATTTTATTTTTATTTTCTGTGTATGGGTGTGCACCTGTGCATGCAGTACCAGCAGAGGCCACAAGGGGGCATCGGATCCCCTGGAACTGGACTTATGGATGACTGTTAGCTGCCATGTGGGTGCTGGGAATTGAACCTGGGTCCTCTGCAAGAACAGCCAGTGCTCTTAACTACTAATCCATGTCTACAGTTCCCAGGCTAGAATTCTTTACTGACTTGGTCTTGTGCAGGTCACCACAGCTGCTGTGAGTTTATGAAGGGGAAGCCGTGTCATGTCCAGAGGACAGCACATCACAGCTCTCCCCACCTCCCTGCTCTAATCTCCTTTCCACACCCTCTCTCATGTATTTTCCATCATGAGACTCATATCTCTGTGTTAATAGAATTTCCCATCCAAAAAAGTTAGCCTAGGTAATCCCCAAAGGAATATACCTATACCTCTATCTGTCCGTCTGTCTATCCACCCATCCATCCGTCCATCCATCCATCCATCCATCCATCTTCACATAAAATGATTCTCCCCAATTCACACATTGCTCTGAGATGTATTTTTCAAAGTTATGTCAACTTGTAGAGCTACACCCTGAAGATAGCTAATCAATCAAATTCATAAATAATATGTTCTTAAAAACAAAATGAAAGATTTCTTTGATCTGCCAGTCAGATTTGAATCATACAGTAAAAAGAAAAACATGATATTTGAATAGAAATAGTAATGTAAACACTCTATAAGTAGTCATTAGAGCAGTGAACTTAGCAGAAGTGTGGGTAACAGCACCCGGTAACTGGGAATTGAAACGATGAAGAGCTGACGGTTCCTCCAAAATGCCACACAGCAATATTTGAGAGTGGCTGTTAGCTCCTAGGGCGGGAACAAGGAAGATCTGGAAATAACAGCTCAGAAATTTGGAGGAGGGCTGGGGATGTGGCTCAGTTGGCCGAGTGCTTGCCCAGCCTGCAGGAAGCCCTGTGTTCAAGCCCCAGCACTGCAGAAACTAGGTGTGGTGTCACATGCCTGTAATCTCTGTACTCAGGAGGTAGAGGCAGAAGGATCAGAAGTTCAAGGCTCTCCTTGACTGTGTAGTGAGTTTGGAGCCAGCCTGGGGTACATGAGACCTGTCTCAAAACAAACCAAAAAGCTTTGGAGGAGGGCCATGTGGTGTGGCTGCCCGCACAGCTCAGAGGTCAGCAGCAGGCATCAGGGACAGACTTTTGTGAGGAAAAACCATGAAGTCCATAACCTGACAAGGTGCTGTACTTGTTTGGAACCACTAACTTGACCCAATAGGCTTTAACATAAATGGAAGAATGCATGAAATCCGGAGGGGAGGCTATGGGAGGGTGCGGATGGGGGAGGGGGTATAAAGATGATTAAGATGTTTTGTATGAAATATACAAAAAATTCTATGGAAAAGAGCAGGTAAGAAAACAAGAAGTGCCCAGGAAGCAGACCAGAGGGACCAAGCCCTTCCTTTCCTCTGTTGAGCTTCCCTCTTGTCAGGACCCTGAATCCAGCCAGCAGAGCATAGGCGTGCTCCATTAAGTTCCTGCCCAGCATCACAAGGGCCAGTTTGGAACTGAAAAGTGGTAGTTTCAAAGCTAGCATGTTTCTTTGAGAACCGTAAGAGACCACTCTCAATTAAAAATTATTTTAAATTTACAGTTTGATTTTATATACAAGACGAAACACAAAAATGTAGCTAAGAGTCTGTCCTGCTTTCTAGCCCCATGTGCTTGTGCCCACCCACCCGTGTCCTCCCACCCCATCTCCACTGTTAGTCTCTTCGGTACCCTTTCAAGTGTGTGCAGACAGCACCAACACCAATACAGAGCTCATCTCTGTTATTGTACACGTCTGACTGCCTAAAGATCAGCATTACATTGCACAGTTTACATAGCAATGTGTCTTGGTCTTGCCTTATCACACACACACACACACACACACACACACACACACACACACACACACACACACAAAATCTCTTCAAGTCTTAAATCTCATACCTTAATGAGTCTTCCTCCACTGCCTGTTCTCTTGGGCATTTTCAGGATAAAATGACACCATCTACAAATGCTTATAGTTCCTATTTTTTTTTAAATTGTTTCTCTACACTGTGTTGGTCTGTACATCCAGCACATGTGAAATATTTATGGTAATGATCAGCATCTTTGCCTCACCCCAACCTCATTAAGAATTCTCTGCTATTTCCCCTAAGCGTGGTGCTGGCTTTTGGGACATGCTAATAATTATTTTGTTAAAGACACATCTATTTATTATATCTGTGATA
>NW_008339867.1:17710-29765 GCF_000622305.1 Nannospalax galili | reverse complement strand
TATATATATATATATATTTTAATCAGAAATGAGGTCGAAACTTGTCCGGTGACAATGTGACCAGATAGTTTTTTCTTTATATATTTAAGTGTTGTAATGTATTTCCTCCAACGTCTTGTTTGGTTACTGTATTTCCTAATATGTCTGATATTGAACTGTCTTTACATTTTGGGACTAACCGCACTGTGCTGTGGAATTCAATGACACACACATACGTCTGAGTATGGGTGATGTTTGGAGAAGTGTAGATTTTTTAAAAATTCTTGATAATCTTTATAATTTCTATCAGTTTTACTTATTTCATAGGAATAATATAGAAGATTTTATAGTATTCTTTTGATGTGAAGCAGTCACATAACTTTGGGGTGGTCTCTTTGTAAGTTTGTTAGAATCTTCCTGTGGAACTCTGGGTTTGGGGTTCTGGAGTTTGGCTTCTAGAAATGGTCCTGTTAGTCTCTTTTCTGTCTCATTGGATTTGATTTTGGTAAATTATATTTTTCCTCAAAAATTGATTGTTTCATTCAGGCTTGTTGAGAATGTTTGTCAGTGCAAATCTCATGAATAGCCTTTTAACAGTGTTTTATCTAGAGTTTCAGATTTTAAAAAAGTTATCTTTTTATTTATATGAGTATTTTGCCTGCATGTATGTAAGTGCATGCATGCACACAATGCCTGTGGAGGCCTGAAGAGGGCGTCAGATCCCCTGGAACTAGAGTTATGGATAGTTCTTATCCACCATGTGGGTGCTGGGAACTGAACCTGGGTCCTTTGCAAGAGCAGCCAGTGCTCTTAACTGCTGAGACCAGTTTTTTTGTTTTTTTTTTTAGACTAGGTTTTCTGGCAGTTAATGTCCTTTTGCTCTTAAAGAGGAAATTCCTAAAACTTAATTAGTACCATCCATCCCTTCTAACTTTCTGCATTGTGGTTCTGTATTCAATTTATTTTAACTGATAAATTTTGTCTTTTGCTACTTTTTGTTTTTGAGTATGAAATTAATTTTTCTTGCTATAAAGTTTTGAGTTTTTTGTTGTTTTGTTTTGGTGTTTTCTTTTGGCACGACTTTATCTGAAACCCATAGTCTTGTCCTTCCTCTTCCTCCTCTTTCATACTTTAGTCCTTGTTTTCTAGAAATTCTGAAATTTAGTTTGGATTTTCTCTTTTATTTAGGGAGACTTTATTTTCTAAATTCATGCAGTGCTTTTTTTTTTTCTCAAAAAAAAAAAAAAACTAGTTTCTAGTTTGTCCTCAGCGGTTTGGCGCCGTCACTTTGCAGAGGTCGTGCCATTGTGCCCCTTTAAGTCATGCTTTGCTCTCGATTTCCTCCCTTGGTCTCCAGTTGTGTTGGGGACCCCTGTTGTGTAGAGTAGCAGTCTCTCCATGTCCGGATAGCCCACGGGCTCGGCTTCATATGCAGAGTCTCCTTTTATCAGCAGGGTGCCTTCCCAGCATCTTCCTGACTCATCTTTTGGAGACTCCTTTTATCAGCAAGGTGCCTTCCCAGGATCTTCCGGGCTCATCTTTTGAAGTAGCCGTCACAGAAACATGGCCTCCGGCTCTGAAACTGCCAGGTTTTCCTGTGTGATTTTTCAGGCAGTCTGATAGCCTGGCAGGAGCCCACCTCCACATGTAAATAGGGCATCCCACAAAGTACCTATCAGCTAAGGCTTTTGCTACTACCCCCATAGCATAAAATATCCTGGTTTCCCCTCAATAATCGGAGCTGGATCACTAAGACCTGGAGCCGAGCTGAGTCACTGAATAAAGGAGCTGTACCACTGACTGAGCTGAGTTCTGTGTCTTATTGCCTACGGACCCAGTCTCTCCGGAGAGGGCTGTCTCTTCGTAATCTGTGACTCTTGGAGACCCAGCTTTCGCTGTCCCGCACCTTCCCACGTGATCCGGCAGCTGACGGATCTCCTATCTCTAGGAAGTGCACGGTGGAGATTGGGACGGAACCTGACCGGGCCAGCCCTGGTAGCAGAGAGCCTCAGCAACGCGGAGAAGCAGGGACCCGCCAGCAGCGGAGAGCCAGGACCCAAACGGCAGCACGAGGGAGACCGGTGCCACGCCCAGCAGCTGGCGCTCCGCGAAACCCTGCACGCCCATAAGTTGTGCTGTGTCTTTGAGATCAGTGTCATCTTTGGTATCCCCTTTTACCTTAGGGAGGGGTTCTCTCTCTTTTACTTTGATTTTTACATTCTTCAGCTTTCTGTAAAGCCTAGTTCATTCATGACACCTCCAGTTCTTCAGAAATGAGTGACTTTTGTTTCCTATGTTTTTACCACCACTTCCCAATTGTTACCTTATTTGCTGCACAGTAATATTCCTTTTGAGGTGTTGTAACTACCAGTTCTTAAATGTAGCCTCCCTCACACAGTTTTTGTTCTCTCCCTCCCTCTCCCCCTCTCCTCTCTCTCTCTCCCCACCTCCCTCCCTTCCTCTCTACCTCCATGTCTGAAAGTGGGTTTTTTTCACAGTTTTATTTTATTTTCTTCATTTCTGTTGACTTGAACAAGATCAGTATGATGATACTGAATTAATTAACCATGCAGTGCTGGAGATGAACCTATGCTTCCAAGGAATAGCAATCGATATCAGTGCTTTGAATCTTGACACAAATCTCGTCATAATTACAGCAGATGAGATTCAAATGTGGAAGGAAAATGATGTTCAGATTTCTCCCAAAAGTCAATGTAGAAAATGAGAGATGTTGTCTTTCTTTTACTCTTTATTTCCTTACAAAGAGTTTGATATTGGGATTTTGACACTGTTTGGATACTCCAGGAAAAGGAGTCTCTTCGTTAAGTTATACCAAGCTCCACCCCCTACAGGTCATATTTTGACCCATAGGTTGATTCCCTTATTCTGTTATTGGTACTGGAGCAGACTGCTTCAATCTGAATAAGATTTGGTGCCTCAATAGTTTCGATAGAGAAAAATACATTAGCACTTAGGTCAAAGTTACTTAATATATTTGTTCAACTACCCAGAGTTTAGGAGAAACTCTTCTCCCATCTTACTGTTAGTTGAAGAGGAAACACACACAGATTTTGTTCTATTTGAAGGCTAATTTCTCCATCTGTGGTTATGAATCCAGCAGGAAAAGATAGATTTTGCCTAAGGAATTAATCATAATTTTAACTGATAAAAGGAGAAAAATACTTAATGTTAATTATTCATTAAATCATCCCTTTTTGTGTATTGTAAGTAACCATATTTCAAGAGTTAAGATTAAGATTACGCTTTTAAATTAGTGTCTTGCTAAAATTAAGTTCTCAGCAGAAGACAGGAAACCGGCGAAGTGAAGCCAGCATTCCGCGTTGCCTTGCACATATAGTAGCAGTTCCCGAAGCCGACAGCTTACAGATGATAACTGGGGGTTACGTAAGTCACCCAAGATGGCCCGATGTACTGTTATTTCCAGACAGAGCTGCAAGCAGCACGTGCCAGGCAATAGGCAGTCAGACAAAAACATAACAATTCACTCTCCGACAATTTTCATCGCTTTGAACCAGGCTGGGACTTGATTGATCCAGTCCAGGGAAATATCTTCTTGTATGGATTTCTTTTGAGCTTAGAAATACAACTGCAGTAAATATTCCTGTGAATCATTTTCTGGACTTCTTTAGAGGAAACAGCAGTAAGCACTTTGTTCGTTGTATATCAGCCCACTTGCTTCCCTTCCCTCTTCCCTTCCCTCTTGCTTTACCGTCCTTTTCTTTTTAAAAGTTGCAGCTAATTGGAAGTTTTTCCCATGGAAACTGATGGCACCAAGAATTCTGCTGAAGTATTTTGCTAGCTGATGAAATCACAGTAAACATACAAACAAAAGCAACTCACAGAGTTCATAAGTGTCACATTATCCTTGGTATATGTATTTAATTGAAGATTTCCTTTTAGAGACTTAAGGTGACATATTAGAAGGGAAATGGTTTCAGAGGGTCAAAGATAAGACATCAGAAAATGGACAGAAGAAGGTTGGCGGGAGCACAGCTAGAGAGCGCACTGAGGCAGAGGTGACTGATGTGTGGCCTGAAGTCAGTTGATTTTTTTCCTTGTAGATAGCTCTTAGACTGGCTCTATTAAGGGACAACCATAAAAGACAGAAAAAGTGGTGGGGGGGGCAGGCAGAGGGGTGACGGGAGAGAGTGTTATAGTAATAGAGATATGGAAATAGCAGAAAGCTTGGGAGAAGTTGAAAGAAACTCTTGCAGCCTCAAGACTTGCTTGTGCTCTGGCTACAGCATCCGCCGAGGGAGGTGGGTCTGGGCAAACAACTTCAGGATGAATTGTCATGGCAGCTGGCCAAGACAGAACCGGCGAAGGCTGCCCAGACTGACCTACACTAGCCAGGGAGGACCGCTACTGCAACAACCAAGCCTTCAGATCTGTGTGGCTTAATGTAATAAAACTTTCTGCTGAATATTTAAGTTCTAACTGGAGTGTGAGGTTGCCAGTGGAGGCTCTCCCCCATCAGGCTCCCCTAGTGGTGCGTGGGGCTCCTGCCACCCCAGGGCTCTGCAGTGTCCTAGGCTACTCTGCTGTTCTCCAGAAAGCTACAGCAGAGGAAAGGCGGTTCCCACGCTGTCCAGACCCGGGGTTGCCTCTGCTTATTTAGACACGATGGTGGTGGCCCCACCTGACTGGGCAGAAGACCAGGAAATGGAGTCTGGATCTGACCCCAGAAGAAAGCGAAGAGGATTTGGTGCCCGGCTGGCTAGCAGTTGCCTCGGGGCCTCTTGTACCAATCAACCTGATTCTGCTGGTAAAGATAGACTTAAGGGAAACGGATGTCTGGTGGCATCTTTGACAGAGTCTTTATAATACTTAGGCTTTCCAGAAGGAAAATCTGTTCATTTTTTCCCCAGGGGCTATAATCTGAGTGTCACAACAATGTCACAGTAGGTCTTTGTTCCTGCTTAAACAGCAACTGAAAGTGACTCTGTGAAGCCCCCCAGGGGCACTAAGCATGCAAGCCTGTGCTCAAAGGCCTCTGAGCTAACATCCCATCTATTCCTACTGCTGAGAGGTCATGTTGGGGCACAGGGCTGTTCCCCACTGTGGAATGGAGTGTGATGGGGAAGGGGCCAGGCAGAGAGGTAACAGGAAGCTGCCCCCCCAATGTTAGAACCTCAGAGCACATGATTTTAGTGCTGAGAACGTTGGCTTATGTGCAGATGCATGGAGGATGGCAGGAAGGGGCAGAGCCTGGGTCATGGCAGGGAGGCAGAGATGGTTGAGGTCAGACTTACTTTGCTGTGGAGTGGACATGTGAAGCATCCTCTGTCCTGTCACCCTCCACCTCCACGTTCTGCGTTGGCCCTGCTCATGTCCCAAACGTGTCACCTCTGCCTCTATGTGACAGTTCTGCCTCAGGTCAAGAGTCATTGTTTCAATTGGCCAGAAGCCAAAATATTTAGTTCATAGCACAACTTTTCAGGTGACTTTACACGACAAGAATCTGAACTCTGAAAAAATGGCTATTATGAAATACAAAATGACAGAATTCAGAGGTGTTTGGAAATAGAAAAATTGGATGAGACAGTATGTTATATTTATATAAAAATTTTGAATGTCTACTTAGCCCTGGCAAACAATTAATTACACCCTCATAATTTAGTGAGAAAATAGTTCTCAATCAAATATTTGGAGAGAGATTAAACTACTTTTCCTTCATTGTCCCAAGTGAGAAGTTCAGAGTGCCATAAGGGTGTGTAACCCAGGATGGGAATGAGCCTAGGAAGGGGCATCCGGACCATAGGGTGGGATTTTTATTTCCTCCAGGACAATGATGCTGCTCTGGGGTAATGCTAAGGAGCATTTGCTGACAGCGGTACAGATGTGAAATGGCACATGGATAGCAAGGCCATGACTGCTTGTGACAGGGTGATGTTGGGTGGGGTCCCTCCTGCCGTTGAGAAGCTGGGCACTCAGCTGCTGGAAGACCTGCAGGGGGAGAGGAAGGGAGAGGTCCAGGCAGTAGCCAGGACGCTGGGGAGGAGCTGCGTGTCTTCAGGGAAGGCTGTTGGCCTAGAGTGCTGTTCGACGTTAGTTCCGCTACGTGCTTTTCTCGGTAGAATTCTTTCTGTGATCTTTTACCAACTCCTGCTCTCGCCATTCATGTGGACATCTTTCTGATTTTATTTTTCCCCAAAGTTGCCTTTATTTTATATGAAATTTAAACAACTACACACTCTTGAAAAATATTTGGGGTGAACACAATTCAGGGCTACGAAGATGTCTCAGTGAGTAATGTGCTTGCCATCCAAATATGAATATTGAATTCACATCCCAGCATCTATGTAAAAAACCAGGCATGGTGTGAGGACGGACAAACCTTCAGATTCATTTGTCTTATTGTCACTGTTGTGTGTGTCCCTGCTCTTAATCTTACTGCTCCTCTGGGACACGTGGACCAATGGGTTTGAAGAATCCAGCTGGCTTTCCATGTCCAAGGCTGCTCTGCAGTTCTAAGACTTAGAAAATGGTGGGTTTGGGATGTGGAAAAGTCAGGTGTCAGGGCTCCCTCAGTTCTTCCTAATATAAATTCTTTAATTGTTTTGAGGCGGTCTCACTGTGTAGCTCAGGCTGGCCTTGAGCACATTATGTAGCCCAAGCTGGTCTCCCAACTCATGGTGATCCCCCTGCCTCAGCCTCCCAAATGCTGGAATGAACGGTATGTACCACCATACCAGCTTTGAAACTCTTTAAGGTGTGTATCAACAGATGTGTGGCCTGATCCTGCTCAGTGGTGTGGGAAATGTCTTCTTATGAAAGCTACACGTTTTGGTCTCATGTATTGTCTAATGAAACTCTTGGCAAAGAACACTGTGGTTTTTACGCCACATCTGGAAGCATGTAGTCATATTTCATGGGAAGGAACAGGCGGATAGTGGGTGGAGTAGGCTGGGTGTAATTACAGTGTATGTTTATTGGAAAGACCAGCCTATTAGTATCCCATGGGCAGATTAATTAATCTCAGGTGGAACAATTCACTGTAGTTGGTTTCTATAAAAGCTGAATATCTTTAATCCCTTGAGGTTTGCATCAAGTTTATGATAAAAGACATTTTGAATGTCTCTCTCTGTAATATGAATTCTAAAGGAACTTACTGTCCTAAAATCGGGATCCTCCTTCCTCCCCCGCCCCAAACTTTATCTACTTATGAATACAATCCAGGCATTTTTCTTCAGGAAGATGAAGATATTTGTTTCTACACTTAAAAAGGAATATTTTGCAAAGCCTAATTTCCATAAAGTTGTATCTAATTTTGAGTTTCTCCTCCTCAAGTTGTGTGAGGTTTCTATGGAAACTGTCTAGCCTGTATTCAGAGTCCTGGACTGGCTTCCTACACAGGTCAGGATGCAAACAGTACCAGGTCCTAGCTCAGTTTACTGTGCCTTAAACATTAGGCAGTTTTAACAAGAAGCTGGTTCCTAATTGACACATGCAGTTTCATATTTAATTAGCTGTTTGAGTCTCCCCACATCTCACTAACAGATGTAACATTCAGAATGTGCCGTTCCAATACAGCTGTTACCCAGATGCGCCTCAGTGGAAGGACTCTGGCAAATCCCAGCTCAAGCTGCTTAGCAAAAATATGAACAGCACCAACATTATTTTCTTTAAGTCTAAACTCATTCAAGAAGTGGTTTTCCTTAACCAAGCTAATGGACTTATTTTCTATTTTTATAACTGTTTTATGGAGATATTCACATATCATAAATTTGCCCTGCTAAAATATGCAATTCAGTAGTGTTTAGTGGGTTTTTTGCCTCCCCCTGCCAAAGAAACCTGGTACCCATTAGCAACCACTCCCCAGTCTACACTCTGAGCCTCTGGAAGCTGGTACTCCACTATGAATCACTGCAAATTCTCCTAGAAAGTCTATGAGCCTAGCACTAATAGATACTTTTGTTTAAAGAAACAAAATATTTTTCCTACAGTTTCAGTAGTCTCAGCAACTTAACCACTGCGTTTTATATAGTGGAATTGCAGAGCATGTCGTCTTTTGTGACTTCTTCTTTCTTGTTAGTGTAAAGTTCTCAAGGCTTATCCATATGGACATACATGTTAGTACTTTGTGCCCTTTTATTGAGAAATGACAACTGGAGTTATGGATGGCTGTTAGCTGCCATGTGGGTGCTGGGAATAGAACCCAGGTCCTCTGCAAGAGCAGCCAGTGCTCTTAACTTCTGAGCCATCTCTCCAGGCCCTGTTTCTGCTTTTTGACTATTAGGAATAATGCTTCTTTGAACATTCTCATGCAGTTATTTTTGTGTGTGGATTTTTTTTTCTTTTGAGATAAAGTCTTACTATGTATCTCAGGCTGACTTCAAACTCAGGATCTGCTTCAGTCCTCCTGAGTGCTGGGTTTATAGGTGTGCACCATGCCCTGTTCTGTGTTAGCATGTTTTAATTTCTGTTGGTCATATACTAAGGAGTGAGATTGCAGAGTCCTGACATAACTCTGTGCTTAATGTTTTGGAACTGTGATGCCATCTGTCAGGGTAGCCGTTCCATTTTGTAGCAGATCTTCAAGGTAGGAGGGTCCCAATTTCAGGGACTGGGATTTGACTTATTGGAAAAGCACTTGCTGTGCAAGTATAAAGACTAGTACTCAGACACTCAGAATGCATGTAAAGGAAGGTGGGTGTAATGTAGCTTGTAGGAAGTCAAGACAAGAAGTCTGCAGGGCAGGCTGGGCAGCCGGACTAGCGGAAAATGTGAACTTCCATTCAGTGGAGACCCGCCACTGTGTGTGAGGCAGGAGGAAGAGTGAACGAGGAAGACAACCTGTGCCGATGTTGGGTCTTGACATGCATGTGTACACGCATGTACCCACACACACATATACCCACACTTATGTGAGCATACACACACACCAAACTTACATACACAAAATAAAGTCTCATCTTTTTTTAGCTCCCCGGACTTCATCGCTGTTCTGGATATAGAAGTAAAATGTCTGTCGTGGCTTATGCCACAGGGAATCAAAATGATTTTCAATAGTGTTCAAAAACCTGTAAATATATCTAGTGCAAGTCTTTCTGAAAAAGATGATTTGTAGGGTTGGCAGCTAGCAGTGCTTTAATTAACCTGGGCATCTTTATGTTCATTTGAGCTGAGACCTCATTTTCTTTAGGTGATAATTGTGTTTGTGCTTTAAAATGGTGATGGAAAATAAAGGATTCCTGGATTTTATTCCTTCTAAATCATTAAGGTTTTTTTGCTATGAAATTCTTTGCAAATCATGCTTTTAGATATAAGACACAATTAGGAGCTCATGTTAAAGACCATAGGCAAAGTCTGTAGTCTTATGAGCAGATTGGTGTAAGAAAATTATCAAAATTAGACACCTATAATCCCAATACTCAGGAGGCTTAGGTAGGAAGATAATAAATTTGAGGCCAGTCTGGGCTACTTAGAAGATTCTGTCTCAAAAACAATGAACAAAGGGACTGGAGAAATGGCTCAGTGGTTAAGAGTACTGGTTGCTCTCGCAGAAGACTTGGGTTCAAATTCGAGCACCCATGTGGTGGCTAACAACCATCCTTAAATCCAATTTCAGGGGATCTGAAGCCCACTTCTGTCCTCTGCTGGCATTGAAAAACACAAGTGCAATTACATACATGGAGGCATAACACTCACACACATAAAAATATAAATAAATAAATAAAAAATTCAACCATTCCACTCCACAAGTAAAATGCAGCTATACACTGCATATGAACATTTATGATAGATAATAGATGTACTGCTTTTTTAATGAGACAACAGAATTATCTTTAATTTTCTTTTCAAAAATTAATTGTCACACATTGAAACACAGTATTTTAAAAAGAGAACAGTGGCTTTCTATGTTGTTAAACTGACAGATTCACATGTTTGGTATAAGATTTTAGCATTAGAGCCTCAAGGTAGTTTCTGTGCTTTTAGTAAGTTGTGAAATCCTATTTCAATAGACACTGTAGCCAGGCTTCGGCTTGGGCTGGACGAGTCCACAGCCAGATAGTGACCAAACTCTATAAAATTAATGCTGCCTTTTGCTTAAGTTCTTTTTTCTACTGTCTTTAAAAAATTTTTTTATTGAGCTTTTGTACATTTCATACAATAGGTCTTAATCAAATTTAGGCTTCTGCTCCCATCCATGCCCTCCCAACCCCTTCTGGACATCATGTGTTCCGCCATACATGTTAAATCCTATCCAGTCAAGCATTTGTACCCAAATGTCCTTCAGTGCAAATTCATCCCCTGGAGTCTAGTCAGCCCATCTAGAGAGAGTTGGTAAGGCTACTCTCCCTCACCCAGTAGTGATCAGTCTCTAATGTTCTAAGTCTAGGGCTGACCTGCCTCCCATTTCTCTCAGTCCACTCTGGGCCCTTGTCTGATTGAGTTGGCATGGGTTCTGTGCTTGATGCCACCATTGCCACAAGGTCACATGTGCAAGCTTCCAGTGTCCTGAAAGTCTCTGCTTCCCTGTCGGCCTCCCCTCAGCCCCAATACCAGTGCCACAGGGAACACCACTGCCACAGGGAGAGTGCGAGAGAGACCCATGGGGGGAGGGAGGCCTCGGACAGCACTGAGTACTAAAGAAAGACCTTCTGGGCGTCAGCTTCAGTGAGACAGCTCGTTTATTTAGGGGAGTTGGAGGGAAGATATAGGATTAGGATGACAGCCAAAGCTTTACCTGATAGATGTTCATAGTATGCTTTATTTGCATGTGGCAGGAGGATCCTATCATGTAGAGAGAGGAGGTGGGATTGACTGGCTGTAGTGCAATGCCTGATTATCATATGGGAAAACCAGGGGCAACATTTGCAGGGAACTATGCCAAAGGTCATGTTCCAAATAAGGTCAGGCATCTGTGCTTGGAGACACTTTCCAAATACGGTCAGACAGAGAGTAGGAAGCCTCTGCTGAGAAAGGGAGTCCTCCATTTTGAGCCGAGCTCGGAGAGCTGTCTGGACACAGTGGACTGAGACTTTAATGGCAGGGTCCCCCACACTTCCCTGTGTTCATGAACCAGCCCTGACTCTTACAATCTTTCCATCTCCTCTTCCACAATGGTCCCTGAGCCGTGGGTGGGTGAGGTTTAATACAGGTGTCCTATCAAGGGACACACATTCTTCAGTCTCCTATTCATTAAAACTTGGCCAGTTGTGCCCTTCTGTGTGTACCACACTTTGTTGTAGACGGAAGTTTCACTGGTGAGAGTGGAGGAATGCATTAGTTTTCTCTCCGCCCCTTGTTCCACTATGTTCCATGAGCTTGAGGTATAGAGGTTCAACTGTAGATGTGTCACCTAGGACTGGGCATCTCTCAGACGTGTATTCTCTGTGTCTGACTGTTGTGGGATTCTGTAGTAGCCTCCAGCTGTTGCAAAAAGAAGCTTCTCTGATGAGTGGTGTACGGTATGCTTGTCTGTAAAATGAGGATCCATATTTAGCATATATTAAGACATTTCATTTGTCTAGAGATATGACAGAGATGGGTTTTTTTCTAGGATCTATGTCCTCTCCTGCCATGTGTATTTGACTATGTTTACAGTGCCACCCATGAGCTCACTCCCATCTTGAGAGGGCTTTAAGTCCAATTAGATAGTTATTGATCACCCTCCAGGTATCAGTGCCACTACTGCACCAATGGAGGTAGCTTGCTGTGCCGGTTGTGATGGTTATTAGGCTTTAGGGCTGGATTGAACCATTGATTGTTTCTCTCCCTTTGCAGTTTTCATATTGTCGTCTAGCATTATGAGGGCTAAACTTCAGATAGAAGGCTTCTATGTCCTTTACCTTCTTATTAAAAACTCATAGCAGACTACCATCCTCAGGCCTCTTGGGGTAAGTCTACAGTGCAACTCTCGCGCCGGGACTCCCTAAGGCATATTCACCCTTCCATCCCTCCCACCATTCTATACTCCTAGTTTGGGCCCTGTGCCATTCCTAGTCTTGGGGCCCCAGATACCTGGGGAACCAATACTGCTTCCTGATCCTTCTCACCCAGACCAACTCAGTCCCTTTCTTGGGCTCCAGGAGCACCGCTTCTGGTCCTG
>NW_008339867.1:16739-17200 GCF_000622305.1 Nannospalax galili | reverse complement strand
TGTTCTATACTCCTAGTTTGGGCCCTGCGCCATTCCTAGTCTTGGGGCCCCAGACACCTGCGGAACCAATACTGCTTCCTGATCCTCCTCACCCAGACCAACTCAGTCCCTTTCTTGGGCTCCAGGAGCACCGCTTCTGGTCCTGGCCCCACCCTCACCCCTCTCTGCTTCCCTGGGCCTGCACCACCTGCTAACTCTCCTATCCTCAGGCCTCTTGGGGTAAGTCTTTAGCGCAGCCCTCCGCGCTGGGACTCCCTAAGCCACATTCAGCCTTCCATCCCCCCCACCATTCTATACTCCTAGTTTGGGCCCTGTGCCATTCCTAGGCTTGGGGCCCCAGACACCTGGGGAACCAATACTGCTTCCTGACCCTTCTCACCCTGACCAACTCAGTGCTTTTCTTGGGCTCCAGGAGCACCGCTTCTGGTCCTGGCCCCGCCCTCACCTCCCTCTACTTCCCT
>NW_008339867.1:15673-16666 GCF_000622305.1 Nannospalax galili | reverse complement strand
CCTTTACTCTCCCTGATCCTTTGCATCCAGTACAACCCAGCTACTCAATCCACTCCCTGGGAAATCTTGGGGCTTCTTCCCGACCCATCTGCCTTTGCATCCCTGTGTGGCACAGCCATGGCCAGGGTCTCAAGTCAATCCAACACCCAAGTTCCTGAGGCCAAAAGCATTCTTAGAAGATTCCAGACCTAAGCAGAAAGTCTGAAAACTTCTGATCCACATTGGAGTTGGGCCACCGTGGAACTCCTGAAGACAAAATCATTCCGGCCTCGACAATATAAAATCAAAAGAGAGAACCAGAAGCTAAGACGAACCAGCTCTTCATACCCAAAAAGTAAACCACAAAGACACATAAAGCTCAAAAATAAAAGAAGCAGAACTAAACTTGAAGGCCCGAGTATCACACAAGAGTCAGAAACTACAAAAGAAATTCACATGTCAAAATCACAGAGAAAAAATAATAACATGAAAAACCAAAATAAAATATCCCCACCAAATACCAGTAATCCTCTAGAGGAGCACAATGAGAATCCTCTAGAGACAATGCAGGACATGGAACTCAAAAGAACAATGATGAATATGATAAAAGAATTCACTGAATTTAAAGAACACACAAACAAGGTAATCATAGAGCTGAAGGAAGATAGGGATAAACTTCTGAATGAATTCAGAAAAGAGCTAGAAATATTGAAGAATACTCAGGCTGAAATAAAGAACGAAGTGAAACACTCCATAAGCCAATTACAAACGACAGGAGAATGCCTCACCAATAGGATGAATGAAATGGAAAACAGACTAGCAAGACTGGAAGATCAACTGTATGAATTAGATCACTCAAGCAAAGATTATGAAAAATTTAAGAAATCACAAGAATGGAAAATGCAGGAATTGAGTGATACCATAAAAAGACCAAACTTGCGAATCATAGGCATACAAGAAGGAGAAGAATCCCAAGACAATGGCATGGACCAGATCTTCAACAGGATTGTAGAA